>NC_053023.1:540410095-540510095 GCF_003073215.2 Triticum urartu
CATCTATCACAGTAGGTAGGTGCTCTCTTTGCGAGCCATTAGTTTCATCGAACCGCACATCTACAGTTTCAACAACTTTGTGAAGATCGTTGTTGAAGACTCTGTAGGTGTGCGAGTCCTTTCCGTAACCAAGCATAAAACCATCATGTGCTTTCGGTGCAAATTTTGAGTTGTGATGAGGATCTCTAATCCAACATTTAGCACCGAAGACTTTGAAATAACTTACATTGGGTTTCTTATCAGTGAGGAGTTCATAGGCAGTCTTTTTGAAGAATTTGTGAAGATATACTCTGTTGATGATGTGGCATGCAGTATCAATTGCCTCAGGCCAGAAACGACGAGGCGTTTTGTATTCGTCAAGCATAGTGCGAGCCATCTCAACAAGGGTCCTGTTCTTGCGCTCCACGACGCCATTCTGCTGAGGAGTGTAAGGAGCAGATAACTCATGAGTAATACCAAGTTCATCAAGATAGTCATCGAGACCAGAATTCTTGAACTCAGTGCCATTGTCACTTCTGATGTGCTTGATCTTCACACCAAAGTTGGTTGAAGCCCTCGAGGAAAATCGTTTGAAGACTTCCTGCACTTCATGTTTGTAAGTAACAAGGTGTACCCATGTGTAACGAGAATAATCATCAACAATAATGAAGCCATATTGAGATGCTTCGTTTGAGATAGCAGAACAATGATTAGGACCAAAGAGATCCATGTGAAGCAATTCAAACGGGTGAGTGGTGGTCATGATAGTCTTTGCTGGATGCTTGGCCTTCCTCATCTTCCCAGCTTCACAGGCTCCGCATAGGTTATCCTTGAGGAATTTGACATTCTCGATGCCAATGACATGCTTCTTCTTCGTAAGCGTGTGCAAATTCCTCATGCCTGCATGACCAAGTCGTCGATGCCAGAGCCAGCCTTCTGAAGCTTTTGCAAGTAAGCACACGGCTGGTTGTGGTCCTGTAGAGAAATCAACAATATATAGGTCTCCTCTCCTAAAGCCTTCGAAGACTTTGGAATTGTCAGCTTCCATAACCACAACACAATGGTACTTGCCAAAGACAACAACCATATCAAGATCACAAAGCATTGAGACAGACATAAGGTTGTATCCTAAGGACTCAACAAGCATGACTTTGTCCATGTGTCGATCCTTTGTAATCGCAACCTTACCTAGATCCAATACCTGACTTTTGCCTTTGTCAGCAAAGATGATATGCTTCAGATGCGACGGAGATAATGGAGCATCCATCAATAGATTTTTGTCACCAGTCATGTGGTTTGTACATCCACTATCGAGAACCCACTCAGTGGCTTTGGGTTGATCATCCTGCAGATGAATTAGTGTAGCTTACAAACTCATATACTTCATCAGTGAAGAATATGACATCAATTCATCAGATCAATTTCATCAAGTAAAAGAACTAATAATGCAATATGAGGACGTGAGAAATGAAAGTTCATTTCTTCATGATTAGCCTGCGTCCTATCAGGCATGCTCAGGTCTCCAGCAAATTCTTCAGACGATTACGTGCGTCTGGAGACCTGACCCTGCAGAAGAGATTAGTTCTTTTTCTTCACCACCCACATCTGAAGGGGTGGCAAAGAGTTCATCATTCTGCGAGCTCCATACGAGAAGGATGGCATAGAAGCCAGTCCATTTCGTTTCACATAAGATGGGTTAGAGTAAGCATATGAGTAAGCAGAGAAATTCTTCGAGGACTTATGGACATAATGATTTGAAGAATAATGCACATATCCATAATCCTTAGATCTTCCCTGCGAAACAGACGGGTTAGCATGATGATGTTCATATGAGGACTTTGATCCATATCAGGAATTTGATCTGGGGTTCCTATTCTTCACAGGTGGTGTCATGATGACATTCACCTGAAGATTTTCAAGACATCTTTTGGGAACCCAGATTTTCTTCATCGGGGAGCCGTTCCTGCAGTTAGTGCCAACATATCTAGCAATTACTTCACCATTCTGATTTTTGAATAGCTTATAGTTGGAGTCAATTGACTCATCATCAGAATGAGGAGATTCACATGCAAATCCAGATAAGTTAGATGGATCAACTGGAGGTCCCTTTGCAGCAACCCATGTAGTTTTGGGGTACTGCTCAGGCTTCCAATATGTACCATCAGCATTGAGTTTCCTCTCAAAGGCGATACCCTCTTTCCTAGGGTTCCTGTTGAGGATCTGCTTTTTAAGCACATCACAAAGAGCCCGATGCCCTTTGAGGCTTTTGTACATGCCTGCCGTGTACAATTCCTTCAGCCCTGCATCGTCAGTGATACTAGCAATGTCCTCAGATGAGGAATTAGTGATAACGGAGGCATGTGAAGAATTTGAAACATTAGCAGCATTTGAACATTCAAGTGAAGAATTAGCAGATTCACGTTCAATGCACTTCAAGCATGGAGGAACAAATTCTTCCTGAGATGCGCTGATTTGTTGAGCAAGTAATGAATTGCGCTCCTTCTGAAGATCTTCATAACTCACTCTTAACTTCTCAAGGTCTTGCTTTCTTCGAAGAAATTCATAAGAAAGCTTCTCATGATCCGATAAGAGAGTGTTATGATGACTTTGAAGTTTGTCAAGCTTGGACTGAAGTCTATGAAGATTTTTAGTCAAAGTTTCAGTGCGATCCATTTCTTCACCCAACATATCATCACTTTTATTTAGCATGTTTTGAACCTTTTCTAAAGCCCTTTGTTGTTTTATAGCAATCTTAGCAAGTTTAGAATAGTTGGGCTTAAGGTTTTCATCAGATTCATTCTCACTTGATTCAGAGGAGGTATATTTCAGTACCTTGGCACCCTTTGCCATGAAGCAATAGGTGGGAGCGTAGTCATCATCGCCTTCATCAGCCTTGTTGGTGAGGTCATTTTCTTCAGTGTTGAAGATAGACTTGCTGACGAATGCAGTAGTGAGAGCTAGGCTCGCCACTCCGGATTTGGACTCCTCAGATGACTCATCTTCCTCATTTTCTTCAGATTCAGCCTCAGAGTCCATTTCCTTGCCAATGAATGCCCTAGCCTTCTTGGAGCTGCTCTTCTTGTGATATGAAGACTTTGAGGATTTTGATGATGAAGATTTTGTGGATTTCTTCTTTTTCTTCGCATCATCAGAACTTTAATCCTTGTATTTCTTCTTCTTTGATTCCTTTTCCCACTGAGGACAATCTTGAATGAAATGTCCAGGTTTCTTGCACTTGTGACAGAGCCTCTTCTTGTAGTCACTGGATGAGGAATCATTCCTCCTTGAGGATCTTCCAAGGCGACCACATCTTGAGAACTTTTGGAACTTCTTCACGAGCAGAGCCAGATCATGGCTCAGTTCTTCAGGATCACCAAGGCTGCTACCAGAGTCTTCATCTTCGGACTCAGATACTGCCTTGGCCTTCAGTGCACGTGTTCTGCCATAGCTTGAACCATAGAGATCTCTCTTTTCAGCAAGTTGGAACTCATGAGTATTTAGCCTCTCGAGAATACCAGCGGGATCAAGTGACTTGTAGTCAGCACGTTCTTGTATCATCAATGCCAGAGTGTCAAATGAGGAATCAAGCGATCTCAGCAATTTCTTCACCACCACATGGTCGGTGATGTCAGTGGCACCAAGTGCTTGAAGCTCATTTGAGATGTCAGTGAGGCGATCGAAGGTTTGTTGAAAATTTTCATTATCGAGTCTTTTGAAGCGGTTGAAGAGATTGTGAAGAACATCAACTCGAGAGTCATGCTGAGTTGAGACTCCTTCATTCACTTTGGACAACCTGTCCCAGATAAGCTTCGCTGTTTCCAAAGCACTCACTCTGCCATACTGTCCTTTGCTCAGATGGCCACATATGATATTCTTTGCTTGAGAGTCGGGTTGCTTGAATCTCTTCACATCGGTAGCATTCAGAGAAGGTGTGACTGAGGGAACACCATTTTCCACAACATACCAGAGATCGTTATCAATTGCTTCAAGATGCATTCGCATTTTATTCGTCCAATAGGGGTAGTCCGTCCCATCGAAGGTAGGACACCCAGCAGAGACCTTGATCATACCTACGGTCGACATAACTAAAACTCCAGGCGGTTAAACCAAAATCACACAGAACAAGGGAGTACCTTGCTCTGATACCAATTGAAAGTGCGTTATATCGACTAGAGGGGGGTGAATAGGCGATTTTTATGAAATTCTTCACTGCGGTGCGTTATATCGACTAGAGGGGGGTGGAGGAATTCCTTAGCGAAGAACTACTAGCAGCGGAATAAGTACTCAAAAGTAAACACAACAGAATACAAGCCTAGTCATCATGATGAAATGAAGACAGGCACAGAGTACAGGAAGCGTAATCACAGGATAACACAGGACGAAGACAAACAGACTGAAGAAATTGAACTGAGGAAATTGAGAAAGTCTTCAGTCAAAGTCTTCGAACACAGATATGAACAAACATACAGCACAGTTATGAGGAAATGAAAGAGTTGATGAAATAGAACCAGTAAGCTCGGTGAAGACAATGATTTGGTAGACCAGTTCCAACTATTGTCTCAGTTGTACGTCTGGTTGGAGCGGCTGAGTATTTAAACTCGAGGACACACAGTCCCGGACACCCAGTCAAGGACACTTAGTCCAAGACACCCAGTCCTCACCATATTCTCCTTGAACTAAGGTCACACAGACCTCGTCCAATCACTCATGGTAAGTCTTCAGGCGACTTCCAAACGTTCACAAACTTGGTCACCCGGCGATCCACAATTCCTCTTGGATGCTCTAGACCATGACGCCTAACCGTTTGGAAGAAGCACAGTCTTCAAAGGTAACAAGCGTCGGATCCACTCAGGATCAATCTCTTCAGTGATGCTCAATCACTTGGGGTTTGTAGGTGTTTGGGTTTTGGGTTTTTGATTTTTCCTCACTTGATGATTTTCGCTCAAAGTCCTCGGAGGATGGGTTGCTCTCAAATGACAAGTGTCAGTTTCTCTCGGAGCAGCCAACCAGCTAGTGGTTGTAGGGGGCGGCTATTTATAGCCTAGGGAGCAGCCCGACATGATAAGACATAAATGCCCTTCAATGATATGACCGTTAGGTGGATAGATATTTTGGAACAGCTGGCGCATAGCACAGCAACGGTCGGAATTTTGAGTAGCAAAATTCTCAGGGCTATCATGTTCCTCACTGTGTAGGCAATCCGCACTGGCGAATTCCTAACTCCACAGTCAGGAAAAATTCCTCAGAGACCAGAAGAACTTCGTCTCTGTCATTGAAGAAATTGACTGAACTGTATGAGATTTCCAATGGCTTCACTCGAAGGGATTGGTAGGTGTAGGATTTTGAGTTGAGCATCACATGGAAATTTTTCCTTAGTATTTCCTCGACCCCCTTTAACAGTATGGTGTTTCCTATGACTCAAGAAAGAGAAAAACAAAACTATGAAAACGAAAGTCTTCAAGCTTCATATTCCTCGCATGAATATCAAGTCTTCACGGACACACCAATTTCTTCACTTTCAAAGTTTCATGAAAGTCTTCAGAAATACCAAAATCTTCAGTCGAAGATATTCATTTTTAGGGGTCGACTTTTCCTGTAAATATCAAACTACTCATAGACTTATAGACCTGTGTACACTCACACACGCATTAGTCCCTTAACCTATAAGTCTTCAATACACCAAAATCACTAAGGGGCACTAGATGCACTTACAACCTCTCCCTAGAGCAAAACATGATCAACACCAGAACTGCATGGGTGTTCGATTCATCACAATGTAACTACACTATTGACTCTAGTGCAAGTGGGAGACTGTTGGAAATATGCCCTAGAGGCAATAATAAAATGGTTATTATTATATTTCTTTGTTCATGATAATTGTCTATTGTTCATGCTATAATTGTGTTATCCGGAAATCATAATACATGTGTGAATACATAGACCACAACACGTCCCTAGTGAGCCTCTAGTTGACTAGCTCGTTGATCAAAAGATAGTCATGGTTTCCTGACTATGGACATTGGATGTCATTGATAACGGGATCACATCATTAGGAGAATGATGTGATGGACAAGACCCAATCCTAAGCATAGCTCAAAGATCGTGTAGTTCGTTTGTTGTAGCTTTTCCGAATGTCAAGTATCATTTCCTTAGACCATGAGATTGTGCAACTCCCAGATACCGTAGGAGTGCTTTCTGTGTGCCAAACGTCACAACGTAACTGGGTGACTATAAAGGTACACTACAGGTATCTCCAAAAGTGTCTGTTGGGTTGGCACGAATCGAGACTGGGATTTGTCACTCTGTATGACGGAGGTATCTCTGGGCCCACTCGGTAATGCATCATCATAATGAGCTCAATGTGACCAAGTGGTTGATCACGGGATCATGCATTACGGTACGAGTAAAGTGACTTGCCGGTAACGAGATTGAACGAGGTATTGGGATACCGATGATCGAGTCTCGGGCAAGTAACGTACCGATTGACAAAGGGAATTGAATACGGATTGATTGAATCCTCGACATCGTGGTTCATCCGATGAGATCATCGTGGAGCATGTGGGAGCCAACATGGATATCCAGATCCCGCTGTTGGTTATTGACCGGAGGGGCGTCTCGGTCATGTCTGCATGTCTCCCGAACCCGTAGGGTCTACACACTTAAGGTTCGGTGACGCTAGGGTTGTAGAGATATTAGTATGCAGTAACCCGAAAGTTGTTCGGAGTCCTGGATGAGATCCCGGACGTCACGAGGAGTTCCGGAATGGTCCGGAGGTAAATATTTATATATAGGAAGTCCAGTTTCGGCCATCAGGAAGGTTTCGGGGGTCGCCGGTATTGTACCGGGACCACCGGAACGGTCCCGGGGGCCACCGGGTGGGGCCACCCATCCCGGAGGGCCCCATGGGCTGAAGTGGGAGGGGAACCAGCCCCTGGTGGGCTGGTGTGCCCCCCCTTGGGCCTCCCCTGCGCCTAGGGCTCCTGTTCATCCAACCTCCACCGCGCGCTACTCCACCGGCTACTGTTCAACCACCCCTCCACGGGTACCCCTCCACCGTCTACTGTTCATCCGGCCCTCCACCACACCACGGGGTCCTGTTCATCCAGAGGCAACGCCACCGCTCACTGTTCATCCAAACCCTCCCCCCGCAACGCTCACTATTCATCCCAGAGGCAGCATCGATCGGTTTCAGTTAGCAGCAGTAGCGAAGGAATCGCTCGATCGGGTTCAGTAACATCCATCGATCGATCGCTCGGGTTCAGTAACGTGTAGCCTGTAGTGCAATCACTCGGGTTCAGTTAGAGCCCAACGCCTCGCTCGGGTTCAGTTAGAGCCAACGCCTCGCACACACGCGCATACGTGTATGAGAGAAACGCGCATTGCTCGGCCCCCGACCTCCCACCATAACCAGGAACTCCCTGAAATTTTCCTCCCCCTCGCTTCTACCACGGTTTTTTCCGTCATGTACGGCCCAAAGAATGTCATGCAGCTGCGTCTCCGGCCCGCCCAGGACGAAAAGCCCATTTTCTGTCATGATTTTTTGTCATAGAAGTAGGAGCCCACCACATCTATGATGATACCGGGTTTTGTCACAATTATCGTCATAGAAGTGTCATATGTATGACAGGAAAAAAAATTCGTTCGGCCCAAAATGTCACGGATGTGTCTTTTTTTTGTAGTGTTGGGCGAGGTCTGTGTGATCTTAGCTCAAGGGGAATACGGTGAGGACTAAGTGTCCTGAGCTGCGTGTTCAGGACTGGGTGTCCGGGGCTGTGTGTCCTCAGGTTTAAATACCTAGCCGCCCTAACCAGACGTACAACTGTCACAGCAGTTGGAACTGATCTACCAAATCATTATCTTCACCGAGCTAACTGGTTCCATTTCCTCAACCCTTCCATTTCCTCATTTCTGTGTTGTGTGCTTGTTCATATCTGTTTGAAGACTTTCTCTATTTCCTCAGCTCAATTTCTTCAGTCTGTTTGTCTTCATTCTGTTTATCCTGTGTTTACGCTTTCTGTACTCTGTGCTTGTTTTCATTTCATCATGAAGACCATGCTCATGTTCTGTTATGTTTACTTCTGAGTACTTATTCCGTTGCAAGTAGTTCTTCTCTTAGGAATTTCCTCACCCTGAAATTCCCGAGTGAAGAATTCATAAAAATCGCCTATTCACCCCCCTCTAGTCGACTTAAAGCACTTTCATAAAGGTAAATTCTCTCTATAGATTTGATTAATGTGAAATCCCGTCTACTAAAATTGCTAGCCAATGCTTGGATGAGTTTGATGACTTTGTGGTTAAACAAGAAGACTTCAATGCTTATGTTGGTAGACAATTGAAACGAAATGCTTATATGATTGAACACTTGAGTGATTATATGTCTAGAGTTAAAGGTGAACTTAAACTTATTAGTAAACATGTTTCTATGGTTATCACTCAAGTAGAACAAGTACTTAAAGCTCAGAATGATTTGCTCAATGAATTAAATAATAAGAAAAATGATAATGATGTTAGAGTTGTGACTAGAGGGGGTAAAATGACTCAGGAACCTTTGTATCCTGAGGGCCACCCTAAGAGAATTGAACAAGGTTCTTACAGAACTAATGTTGATGCACCTAGTTCTTCTAAGAAGAAGAAAAATGAAAATGATAGGACGTTGCATGCTTCTAGTGAACCTATTGTTGACACGCCTGAGAATCCCAATGATATTTCTATTTCCGATGCTGAAACACAATCTGGTAATGAACATGAACCTAATGATAATATTAATGATGATGTTCATGTTGATGCTCAACCTAGTAATAACAATGATGTAGAGATTGAACCTGCTATTGATCTTGATAACCCACAATCAAAGAATCACCGTTATGATAAGAGAGACTTTGTTGCTAGGAAGCACGGTAAAGAAAGAGAACCATGGGTTCAGAAACCCATACCTTTTCCTCCAAAACCATCCAAGAAAAAGGATGATGAGGATTTTGAGCGCTTTGCTGAAATGATTAGACCTATCTTTTTGCGTGTGCGTTTGACTGATATGCTTAAAATGAATCCTGATGCTAAGTACATGAAAGATATCGTTACAAATAAAAGAAAGATACCGGAAGCTAAAATTTCCACCATGCTTGCTAATTATACTTGTCGGTGTTCTGGGAACGGGGGTCCCCAAACTTGCCTGCCTGCGGCCTGCGGCGCGGCTCAAAGGGGGGGCCCAGCACGGCCCATCTTCACCAACACAAACCCAAGACCCTCGCGAGGGGCCAAGCCTCGTGGGGCGGACGACACGGAGCTTCCTCGGGCACGGCCTCATCAGGCTGGCTCACGAGGAGGCGGAGAGATCAAGGCAGGGTACCTCACGAGGTGCCCGTGACGCAAGCCATGACGACTCAGGGCGCCAGGCGGGTGCCAGCTAGCGCAGCGTCCTCCTTTCCTCTTTGGTGCAAAGGGGGCAAGCGCGGCCGCAGAGTACCGAGGCATCAGGCAAAGGTTGCCATTTTGGTGCAACGAGACCAAGACCAGGAGGACTACGAGATGGAGGTCATCATGGAGCCCAAGACGGCGTCATCACCAGAGCTTTGCGCAGACGAAGACTACTTTTGTCAGGATAGCTGATACTTGCTGTCCCCCTTCAAATTAGCCCGCCATTGTTGGCTCCCTTCCCGCTTGATATTTGGGAAGAGGACCAGGGCCTCTATAAATAGGACCAGCCACCCACATAGCAAGGGGGTCTCTTGGATCGGTTGGAAGCAGAGAGAGAGAGAGAGAGAGAGAAAGGTGACTGAACTCCTCCCAGCAGTTCATCGCCTCAGCCAAGAACAGACCCTCGCGAGGCTGTTCTTCCTTGTATTTTTCATCATCATCAGCCCAAGAGGCAATCCACCAAACCACACACTGGAGTAGGGTATTACACCACAACGGTGGCCCGAACCAGTATAAACCCTGTGTCTCTTGTGTTGTTCTTTCTGTAGTTTAGAACCTAGCATGGCGGAGGGGTGCAGGTAGGTAGGAGGCCAAATCTCCACGCGCACCCCAGTGTTCGAACCTGAAGGGTCTGCCGGAACCCAAAATCCGACATTTGGCGCGCCAGGTAGGGGTGCGCTGGAATTCGTCTTCCACCTCCCCGTTCTCCGCCGACCATCACGCCCATATCTGACGCTCGTCGGGCCCGCGCGGAGCGCTGGGCCGTCCTCGCTTCCCGCGTCACCCAGACGGCCCCTGTCGGCGGGCATCCTCGCCGTTCCCCATCACCTGCCATCAACGCCGCCACCGTCCCGGCGGGGGACGAGCAGCAAGCATCGTCCTAGCATCCGTCCGTGCGGCAAGACGGCCGCACCGCAACTCCCTCGCTCGCCCCAGCTGGATCTTCGTCCCGGGCGCTCCGCGCGCCCATGGAGGCTCGGGCTGCACTCATCGCGGCAAACGAGCTCCTGCGCTACCGTCTCGTCGACGACGTCTATGAAGAATGGCTCGACCGCGTCGCCGAGCTCGTCCGCGCCGCAGGGGGCTCTCCTGCGCCGTCCGTTCCGCTGCACCGCACCCCGCCCCGCGTGGGCGACGAGGCTCCGGCGGTGCCCCGGCCGCCTCCTCCTCAAGAAGACGCCATGGCTCCAAGGCGCGTGGCCCCTGGGCGGAACCCGCTCCGTCAGGTGCCAGCACGGCAAGAACAAAGCTGCCAAGAAGTCCCTCGCCCGCAAGAAGCCACCCGGGCGCTCCCTGCTCCAGCACGTCGCGACCATGCTCCTGCTCCCGCGCGTCAAGACCCCGCGCTGCTCTCAGCTGCAGCGCGTGGGGACATGCAAGACCATACTCTCCGTCACCCAAGGCCTCCCGTGGCCACAGCAGGCTGCCGCGCCTTCACCATCGAACTACGCAGCGTCGCGTGGCCCGACAAGTTCAAGCCAGACCTGCCTCCTCGCTACGACGGCACGGCCGACCCTGCGGAGTTCCTCCAGCTCTACGAGCTGGGCATCGAAGCTGCCAACGGAGACGAGAAGGTCATGGCGAACTGGTTTCCCATGGCGCTCAAGGACGGGGCCCGCACCTGGCTCCTGAACCTGGCTCCAGGCACAATCTCCTCCTGGGAAGAGATGCGCACCCGCTTCATCGCCAACTTCCAAGGTACTCGCGACCGGCCACCCGCCATGAGCGACATGCGCCGCATCAAGCAACATCCCGGGGAGACCCTGCAGAAGTACATCCAGCGCTTCAACAACGCACGCCTCAAGATTCCCAAGGTGACTGAGGAGGCCATCATCTCAGCCTTCTCCGACGGCATGCGCGACGTCAAGATGAAGGAGGAGCTGGCGATGCATGAAGACCTGTGCACTTCCTTGGAGCTGTTCAACTTGGCAAACAAGTGCGCCGGGGCTGAGGAAGGGCGTCTCTCCCTCCTCGAGCTGCCTGCCGCAGACCCAGAAGAGAAGAAGCCCAAGGCCAAGGACGTGAAGCGCAAGGGGGTTGTCGTGCTCGCGGCAGAACCAGACACCAAGCGGGGCAGAGATCAGCCCGAACCTCCCAAGGGCAGCCGGTACTGTGTGTACCACGACCTCCACACCCACAACACCAACGAATGTCAAGAACTCCAAGCTGTGCGTGAAGGAAGGATCGGCCGTCGCCCTGACCGCGGTGACCGGGGCTACGGCCGAGGAGGAGGAAGGAACGCAGGACGCTGGGAAGATCGTGGCCCGCGCCAGGGGTGGCACGATCAACCTCGCGAGGATCGCTGGCAAGATCCGCCTAGCGATGGAGGCTGGAGGGATCAGCCTCGCGAGGACCGCCCGCAAGGCAACACGGGCCTCCCACCGCTACCGCCGCAGCCAAGGAGAAACGAGGACCGCCACCAGGACGAGGAGGCTGGGGGCTTCCAGGAGCCGCGCGCGATCGCCTGCATCCTGGGCGGAGCACAAGCCCCAGCCTCTCAACGCATCTTCAAGCAGTTCGCCCGCGAAGTGAACGCAGTCCTCCCCAGGCTCGAAGCCACGCGCCCTCTCAGGTGGTCGGCGTGCGCCATCACGTTCAGCTCAGCAAATCAGCTCAAGTGTGCGGCTACAGCCGGAGTCCTCCCGATGCTTTGTTCCCCAATTATCAGCAACGTGGTGGTCACCAAGACCCTCATCGATGGCGGGGCAGGGCTCAACATCCTGTCCGTGGAGACATTCAATAACCTCCAAGTGCCCTACAGCCAGCTTCAGCCAACCAAGCCTTTCTCTGGTATCACCGACGGCTCCACGGTCCCGATTGGGCAAGTCTGCCTCCCTGTCACCTTCGGGGAACGCGACAACTACCGCACCGAGCTCATCGACTTCGACATCACTCACATTCTCCTGCCGTACAAGGCCATCCTTGGGTACCCAGCGCTGGCCAAGTTCATGTCCGTAACTCACCACGGCTACAACGTCCTCAAGATGCCAGGAAGCGGTGGAGTCATCACAGTGCCCTGTGAAGAGAAGGACGCGGTGTGTTCCCTGGAATGAGCCTTTCAGGCCGCATCACTGGAAGACCCGGATCGCGGAAGCAGGAGGCTTCCCGAGACCGCCCCCAAAAAGAAGAAGACATAGTCCGGCCCGGCCCCTCAGGAGGCAGGCCCCTCTGGGCCCGTGCCTGCCCAGGGGGAACCTCCTTCCATCGCATAGGAAAGCGCGCCCGGCGCCCTCCTTGGGCAGGGCTCGGGGGCTCTCCCCTGGAGGGCCACCGACCTAGCTAGGGTCACGAGGGAGGCGCTTGGGCACCACATGGAGGCGTGTTTCGAAGCACGTTTCCCTCAAGAAGGAGCAAGGCAAGGAGATCCAGACCCTCAGGAGTTCGTCAGCAAGGCCATTCAGGAGCTACAGGAGTCAAGAGTCATGAAAGGCGGCCGCTGCCTACCAGCAGTGGCTCCCCATCCAGGCGAGGATGGTGGGCTACGCGTTTGCATCGACGTACCAGGGCTCAACCGAGTCGCCTCCCTGGAGCGCCTCTTGCCCTCGCGAGTGGGGCGCTGCGGAGGTCCACCCCACAGCTATGTTCGCATGCCTTACGGCTTGCCGAGCGCGGCTGACACGTACCAGCGCCTCATGAGGGGCACCACGGAGGCACAAGAGGCCAGGCGCCCCGCAGCCCTGGCGGAGATGGAGATGGTCCGCGAGGAGCCGCCAGTGCCTCCGGAGCCTCCCGAGGCCCCAGGGCCTGGGGGCTCATGAGGATCGGCTTCCGCAGCCCACCGAGTCTGCTACACCAAGACCCCTTCGTCCTCAACGTCATCAGGTGACATCTTTCAAGTTTCACTTCCGGCTGGGAGCGCCCCCAGGGCTGCATTATTCCCAGGCCGCGTGGGTCCGTCCCTGCGGCGTGTATCCCTTTTTATTCCATGTTGTTAGCTTACCTTGTTGGGGGCGCCCCTCGGGCTGCATGATCCCCAAGTCGCTTGGGCCTGACCCAGTGATGTCCGCATTCCCAGCATCTATTTGAACGAATCCACTCCTTCGCGGCTAATGTGTTTTACCTAGTTGCCTGCTCAGCTGACGCCAACTAACGGAGCTGCTCCCAAATGGCATGACGCTTGCGAATGGGTCCATCCCTGCAACGCCGACAAACCTGGATGGCTGAGCTCTGGCCGCGGCAGCCCCGCATAGCGTCACCTCGTCAAGCCTTCAGTGCCTCACTACCCCTCGGAAGCAACCAACGGCTGACTGTCAATCATCATGGCAACCCCTTGTTTTTTCTATGCTGGACCTGCAGGACCTCCTGAAGGAGCTGCGTCAGGCGAGGCTCTTGTGGTGTCTCCTTCACTCTCGTCCGCGCGAACCGCTTGCACGTTAAAGGGGGGGTGCCTGAGCATCGCGACTCAGGGCTCCTACTGGCTCTCCAGCCCTCACCCTCTAGCCTTGACCACGGCATCGCGACCTGGCATACCAGCGACGGCTGAGACCCGCTCGAGGGCCGGGACCCGAGGACGTAGAGCAGAAAGGGGAGCAAAGGCGAGGGGGAGAGACACACGAGGACCTCGCCGAGCAACCTCGCGCCTGCCGATGCACGGACCCGGCGGCACACCAGAGAGCGGCCCCTGATCCTCGAGATAAGTCATCGCCCGGAAGCACCAGCTACCGTGGCACCATCCCCGCACCTAATGCTATCCCTTGTTAGCGACGCCGCTCCTCTTTCTCACCAAACGACGACTGCTTGGGCGCCAAAGGGGACCTCCTGAGCATCGCGACTCAGGGGCTCTTACCGGACTCCGGGTCGCTCACCTCCTGGCCTTGACCACGGCATCGCGACCTGGCATACCAGCGACGGCTGAAGCCGCCTTGGGTCTGGGACCTGTCGGCGCAGAGCACCAAGCCCTCGTGGGGTTCGAAAGGGAGGACTGAGCTAAGACGGAATGAGCAACTCGCGCAATTCTACGACAAGGGTCATATTAACAAAACAAGATCACAGGCATCTTACAAGCCCCCACGGGGCGCGTCTTTGATTCCTCGCAGGGAACAGGTCCTAAAAGGACGCAAACTACGCGCATCCCTACAAAGGACGCCATCATCAACAGTGGGCCGTCAAGCATCGACGCCAACCCCATCCAGATCAGAGTCGGCGGCGGCCTGACGAGCCCGCCCTGCTCCAGGAGAGGCGCCGGCTCGGGGGCTCGTAGCTATTGTTGCTCGCCTCCGGAGTCGCGAAGGGCTCGCCGGAGTCGCTGGAACCTCCGACGTCTCCACCGCCTGAGGAGCATCCGAGGGAGCGGTTGGCGAGCCCAGTCCTCGTCGCAGCAGGGCCCTGGCCACCTTCCCCGGGGCAGCACTCCAGCCGGCGCCCGCTCACATCGAAGACCTTGAAGAGCATCACCAAAGCACCATCGTAGTCCAAGTGGATCGCGAAGACGCCCCTTGTCCTGCAAACCCGGGCGATCTCTCTCCAGCCTCGAGTCATGTAGACCTCGCCCGGGGCGACGACCGCGACCTCTGCCTCGGTCGCGAGGGTGCTGCAGCCGGCGTGCTGCAGCCAGAGCTCCAAGGGCTCCCCCTGCGGGATGATGGAGGCGAAGAAGGGAGGCAGGCGGATCCAAGACTGAAGAGGAATGGCGACGTGGAGCACGAACTCTTGGGAGGAGCCCTCGGTGTGGACCCCAGGGGGGACGACCCACACCTTCGTGACCCGACGGCGGCGCCGCCCGTGGCGGTCAGCATCAGCTCCTTCGGGGCCCTCGACGTGGGCGTACAATGGAAGCGGGAACCCCGGCGGCGCCCGCTCGCCCCAAGGCCTCGACACCACCTGGAGGGCCCCCTCATCCGGGCCATGGAGGATGAGCCGTTTCTTCGGCGGGAGTGGGTCTGGTCCCTCTCGGGGAGCCTTTCCCTTCTCTGTCGTCGAGAACCGGCGGATCGGAGCCATCGCGGCAAGATGGAGCAAGAATCGGGAAGAAGGAGGAGCAAGGAGGGATGGACTGGAAGGGCGCGCGCCGTTCCGTACTTATAGCCGGCGAAGGCCAACCGCCGACCTCCACGATCACAGGTAATCATGACCCGTTTTGCATGCAGGGACTTGTCCAATCCGTGCAGTTGCCGAGGCTCCATGGGGAAGTGGAGACGCCCACGTCCAATCAACTGACACGCGGCGTCTAAGGCCGCAGGCTGTTAGGGCCCGCGGCGCTTCGCTCTTGCCCTTCTGCCTCCCTGCACGGCCAAGTCTGGGCGCGCCTTGGGCCCGGGGGCTACTGTCGGCGTTCTGGGAAAGGGGGTCCCCGGACTTGCCTGCCTGCGGCCTGCGGCGTGGCTCAAAGGGGGGCCCAGCATGGCCCATCTTCACCAACACAAACCCAAGACCCTCGCGAGGGGCCAAGCTTCGCGGGGCGGACGACGCGGAGCTTCCTCAGGCACGGCCTCATCAGGCTGGCTCACGAGAAGGCGGAGAGATCAAGGCGGGGTACCTCACGAGGTGCCCGTGACGCAAGCCATGACGACTCAGGGTGCCAGGCGGGTGCCAGCCAGCGCAGCGTCCTCCTTTCCTCTTTGGTGCAAAGGGGGCAAGCGCAGCCGCGGAGTACCGAGGCATCAGGCAAAGGTTGCCATTTCGGTGCAACGAGACCAAGACCAGGAGGACTACGAGATGGAGGTCATCGTGGAGCCCAAGATGGCGTCATCACCAGAGCTTTGCACAGACGAAGACTACTTTTGTCAGGATAGCTGATACTTGCTGTCCCCCTTCAAATTAGCCCGCCATTGTTGGCTCCCTTCTCGCTTGATATTTGGGAAGAAGACCAGGGCCTTTATAAATAGGACCAGCCACCCACATAGCAAGGGGGTCTCTTGGATCGGTTGGAAGCAGAGAGAGAGAGAGAGAGAGAAAGGTGACTGAACTCCCCCCAGCAGTTCATCGCCTCAGCCAAGAACAGACCCTCGCGAGGATGTTCTTCCTTGTATTGTTCATCATCATCAGCCCAAGAGGCAATCCACCACACCACACACTGGAGTAGGGTATTACACCACAACGGTGGCCCAAACCAGTATAAACCCTGTGTCTCTTGTGTTGTTCTTTCCGTAGTTTAGAACTTAGCATGGCGGAGGGGTGCAGGTAGGTAGGAGGCAAAATCTCCGCGCGCACCCCAGTGTTCGAACCTCAAGGGTCTGCCGGAACCCGAAATCCAACAATACTTTTAAAGGTGGAATACCAAAGAAACTAGGAGATCCCGGAGTACCAACTATACCATGCTCCATTAAAAGAAACTATGTTAAAACTGCTTTATGTGATCTTGGAGCCGGTGTTAGTGTTATGCCTCTCTCTTTATATCGTAGACCTTATTTGAATAAGTTGACACCTACTGAAATATCTTTGCAAATGGCTAATAAATCAACTGCTATACCTGTCGGTATTTGTGAGGATATGCCTGTTGTGGTTGCAAACGTTACTATTTTAACGGACTTTGTTATTCTTGATATTCCCGAGGACGATAGTATGTCTATTATTCTTGGTAGACCCTTTTTGAATACTGGAGGGGCAATTATTGATTGCAACAAAGGCAATGTCACTTTTCATGTTAATGGTAATGAGCATACGGTACACTTTCCGAGGAAACAACCTCAAGTCCACAGTATTAATTCTATTGGAAAAACTTCAACAATTACTATTGGAGGTTTTGAATTTTCTCTTCCTACTGTCAAGAAGAAATATGATATTCTTATTGTTGGGGATGTGCATATCCCCGTTGAGGTAACCTAGTGTTATTTGAAAATTCTCCGGTTTCATGTTACTTGAAATGAGTTTGTTAACAAGACTTGATCAACCTTGTTAGTGGATTCCTTTTGACGAGCATGAGATGGATGAAGTTAGAAAGGATAACTTTCTGTACCCTCCTTTTACTTTCTATTATTTAGTTTAAATAAAGTAAAAATAGTATTTTTTGTCTGTTTTCTGAATTATCCTTGCTATAAAAAATACCCCGAAAATAAAAGTTCTCCAAATGTCCTGAAAATTTAATATGATTTTTTCTGAAATATTTAAGAATTATTGGCGTTGAGAACACACCAGGGGGCCTCACCATGTGCCCACGAGGGTGGAGGGCGTGGCCTACCCCCTGGGTGTGTCCCCCTGCCTCGTGGACCCCACGTGGGCCCCCTCCACTTATTCTTGCACCCACACACTTCATCTTCCTCCAGAAAAAATTATCCACCAGCTCAAACCCGAGTTCTAGCTCATCTTGCTGCCATTTTCGATCTCCTTGCTCAAAGCTCCATTCACAAAACTGCTTTGGGGGATTGTTCTTTGGTATGTGACTCCTCCAATGGTCCAATTAGTTTTTGTTCTAGTGCTTTATTTATTGCAAATTGTTGCTGCTTAGGTGACCCTGTTCTTGAGCCTGCATGACAAATTTATGTGGTCAAAAGTAGTTTTAATTCATGATATAGCCTCTAGGCACTTGTAGGAGTAGTTGCTATCAATTTTGTTGAGTTTGGTTCACTTTTATTTTGAGTCACTAAAAATTTCAGAAATTTTTCAGAGAAAGAAATATTTTTAGGAAAATGTACCAAGGTGGTTCCTCAAGGAAGCAAGGCCCAAGGCCCGCGATATGTGAACCGGACAATGAACTACCAAGAGAAGCTCAAGTGCGGCCTTGTGAATGGCCGTCAGAAGATTTTATGGTCCAAGCAGGAATTAAGGAGGAATTAGACGCATATGTGCGTAATGCTGAACTTGAGGGCTTCGTGTCAGATAAGTGCCCCCAATACCGCTACCTAACTGATTCATTTGTGAGAAGGTTTAAATTTACATCATCATGCAATTCTCACATTGTCCTATTTGATCTCTATGATAAATTTTATACCATGGACTCAGAAGATTTCAATACTGCTTGTAAACTCCCGCAGTGGGGTAGTGTTGGTGAACCTCGCAAATCTAAATTTAAAGAATTTCTTGCTAGTATCACTATGGGGGAATCTAGAGAAATAACACAAGCTACCATAGGGAGCATTCATTTTCCTGCCATACATTATTTTGCTCTCTTTATAGGTAGAAGCATTAATGGTAAGGATGAGGCATGTCACATGTGCGTTCCAGATCTTAGTGTCCTCAAGAGTGCGGTATTGGGTGATAAACAATACAACTTGGGGGCTATTGTTGGACGTAGGTTGCATCTTAATAGTTTAACTGGAGACTTGTTTGGTGGAATTTATGCAACTACTGTAGCTAATTTTCTTGAGATGCTCATACATGAGAAAAGATATTGAATTGCCTCCTGCTTATCTAGATTATAATGCTATGGTTCGTCATCAGTTTGTTGAGAGGAACGATCAGTTCCTCCAGTACCGACTAATCTTTGACAGACGGCACACTGTCCTGTTGCTCTCCCTGCTCCTGCTTTCTTTGACTTTCAGACAAAAGGGAGATATGTTATAACCAGGGAGGAGGCGAACGAGTACGAGAGGAGGACGGTGGCAGCTCGCCTCCAAGCTGCAGCTCTTGTGTAGCTGCTACATCTCAGTACGACCCCAGCTTCAACTTCGGATATCCACCAGGCCAGCTATGGCCATAGGCCAACTTAGGACAAAAGCTTAAGCTTGGGGAGTACGTATTTCTCACCGACATTACATTCATGTTCACACAATCAGGCCAGTTGTCGGTGCTCATACTTTTTCATTGTAATATCCATGCTAGTTTATTTGCTTTTTAAGCTTTATTCTTGTGTGTTTGGAAAACCTTAAGAAAAACAAAAAAAAATAGTTGTAGCTTTTAGCTAATTTACTTTCCATGCTTGTAGTAGTAGTAATTAAAAATAAAACCCCAAAATATTTCTCGTTCTTATTTTGTTTGTTGGGAGCTTTCCCGTGTAAATAGTTTTGTTTCTTTTATTTTCTTTGGGGGTCGAGAGGAGAAGACCATGGTGAAAATGTTGAGTGGCTCCCTTATGCATTATTGTTGATTTAACAAAGAGCCCATATTATCTTGTCTTCTCCCTTGAATTGAATGCTTGCAGATTCCAGCTTAATCCAATGCACATGCACTATTATTATTATCCACACTATTCAGTTGTGCAAGTGAAAGGCAATAATGACGATATATGATGGACTGATTGAGATGAGAAAAGGCTGGTATGAACTCGACCTCTCTTGTTTTTGTAAATATGATTAGTTCATCGTTCCTGACTCAACCTATTATGAATGAAACATGTTTGCAATGACAATTAGAGATTATAGTTGCTCATGTCATGCTTAAGTAGCTAGGAGTTTATAATGGTTTACCTTTCGTGCCAACATGCTATTAAAATGGTTGTGATGTGGTATGATAGGGTGGTATCCTCCTTTGAACGAATCGAGTGACTTGACTTGGCACATGTTCACGCATGTAGTTGAAACAAAATCAACATAACCTCCACGATATTTATGTTCATGGTGAATTATATCCTACTCATGCTTGCATTCAGTGTTGATTAATTTTAATGCATGTTCACGACTGTTGTCACTTTCTAGCTGGTCGCTTCCCAGTCTCTTTCTAGCCTTCACTTGTACTAAGCAGGAATACTGCTTGTGCACCCAACTCCATAAACCCCAAAAGTTATTCCATATGAGTCCACCATACCTTCCTATATGCGGTATCTACCTACCGTTCCAAGTAAATTTGTATGTGCCAAACTCTAAACCTTCAAATGAATTTCTCTTTTGTATGCTCGAATAGCTCATGTATCAACTAGGGATGTCTGTATCTTTCATGCTAGGCGGGTTATTCTCAAGAGGAGTGGACTCCGCTCCTCACTCACGAGAAAATGGCTGGTCACCGGAATGCCCAGTCCCATACTCAAATCAAATCAAAAGAATTGCAAACAAAACTCCCCCAGGATTGTTGTTAGTTGGAGGCACCCGTTGTTTCGGGCAAGCCATGGATTAATGCTTGTTGGTGGTGGGGGAGTATAAACTTTTGTTGGAAATATGCCCTAGAGGCAATAATAAATTGGTTATTATTATATTTCCTTGTTCATGATAATCGTTTATTATCCATGCTAGAATTGTATTGATAGGAAACTCAGATACATGTGTGGATACATAGACAACACCATGTCCCTAGTAAGCCTCTAGTTGACTAGCTTGTTGATCAATAGATGGTTAAGGTTTCTTGACCATGGACATTGGATGTCGTTGATAACGGGATCACATCATTAGGAGAATGATGTGATGGACAAGACCCAATCCTAAGCCTAGCACAAGATCGTGTAGTTCGTATGCTAAAGCTTTTCTAATGTCAAGTATCATTTCCTTAGACCATGAGATTGTGCAACTCCCGGATACCGTAGGAGTGCTTTGGGTGTGCCAAACGTCACAACGTAACTGGGTGGCTATAAAGGTACACTACAGGTATCTCCGAAAGTGTCTGTTGGGTTGGCACGAATCGAGACTGGGATTTGTCACTCCGTGTAAACGGAGAGGTATCTCTGGGCCCACTCGGTAGGACATCATCATAATGTGCACAATGTGATCAAGGAGTTGATCACGGGATGATGTGTTATGGAACGAGTAAAAGAGACTTGCCGGTAACGAGATTGAACCAGGTATCGGGATACCGACGATCGAATCTCGGGCAAGTATCGTACCGCTAGACGAAGGGAATTGTATACGGGATTGATTAAGTCCTTGACATCGTGGTTCATCCGATGAGATCATCGTGGAGCATGTGGGAGCCAACATGGGTATCCAGATCCCGCTGTTGGTTATTGACCGGAGAGTTGTCTCGGCCATGTCTGCATGACTCCCGAACCCGTAGAGTCTACACACTTAAGGTTCGATGACGCTAGGGTTATAGGGAAAGTATGTACGCGGTTACCGAATGTTGTTCGGAGTCCCGGATGATATCCCTGACGTCACGAGGAGTTCCGGAATGGTCCGGAGGTAAAGATTGATATATAGGAAGTATGGTTTTGGCCACCGGAAGTGTTCCGGGCATCACCGGTAGTGTACCGGGACCACCGGAGTGGTCCGGGGGTCCACCGGGAGGGGCCACCAGCCCCAGAGGCTTGCGTGGGCCATAAGTGGGAAGGGACCAGCCCCTATGTGGGCTGGGGCGCCTCCCACCAAGGCCCAAGGCGTCCTCAAGAGGAGAGGGGCAAACCCTAGGCGCAGATGGGCCCTAAGGCCCACCCTAGGTGCGCCCCCCTCTCTCTCCCCCTTGGCCGCCTCCCAGATGGGATCTGGGGGCTGCCGCCACCCCTAGGGAGGGAACCCTAGGTGGGGGCGCAGCCCCTCCCTCCCCCTATATATACTTGAGGTTTGGGGCTGCCCAACACATGTGATTTGCTCTCCCTGTTGGCGCAGCCCTACCCCTCTCCCTCCTCGTCTCTCGTAGTGCTTGGCGAAGCCCTGCTGGAGTCCCGCGCTCCTCCACCACCACCACGCCGTCGTGCTGCTGCTGGATGGAGTCTTCCCCAACCTCTCCTTCTCCCCTTGCTGGATCAAGGCGTAGGAGAAGTCACCGGGCTGTATGTGTGTTGAACACGGAGGTGCCGTCCGTTCGGCACTAGGATCATCGGTGATTTGGATCACGACGAGTATGACTCCATCAACCCCATTCACTTGAACGCTTCCACTTAGCGATCTACAAGGGTATGTAGATGCACTCTCCTTCCCCTCGTTGCTAGATTACTCCATAGATTGATCTTGGTGATGCGTAGAAAATTTTGAATTTCTGCTACGTTCCCCAACAACTTTACCATTCTGCTTGGGAACCGCCTATCATGTGTGTAGCATGGAAGATATCGAGATCTCTTGGTTGTTATGTTGACAATGAAAGTATACCGCTCAAAATATTATTCATCTCTATTTCAAAACCGAGCTCTGGTACCTCTACAAAATCTCTGCTTCCCTCTACGAAGGGCCTATCTATTTATTTTTATGTTGAGTCATCATCCTCTTATTAAAAAGCACCAGTTGGAGAGCACCGATGTGACGCCCCCGATTTAATTGTACACTAATCATACACGCAAATGTGTACGATTAAGATCAGGGACTCACGGGAAGATATCACAACACAACTATACAAATAAAATAAGTTATACAAGCATCATATTACATGCCAGGGGCCTCGAGGGCTCGAATACAAGAGCTCGATCATAGACGAGTCAGCGGAAGCAACAATATCTGAGTACAGACATAGGTTAAACAAGTTTGCCTTAAGAAGGCTAGCACAAACCGGGATACAGATCGAAAGAGGCGCAGGCCTCCTGCCTGGGATCCTCCTAAACTACTCCTGGTCGTCGTCAGCGGCCTGCACGTAGTAGTAGGCACCTCCGGTGTAGTAGGAGTCGTCGTCGACGGTGGCGTCTGGCTCCTGGACTCCAGCATCTGGTTGCGACAACCAAAAAGAAAGGAAAAGGGGGAAAAGGGGGAGAAAGCAACCGTGAGTACTCATCCAAAGTACTCACAAGCAAGGAGCTACACTACATATGCATGGGTATCAAATGGAATAAGGGTATCATATGTGGACTGAACTGCAGAATGCCAGAATAAGAGGGGGATAACTAATCCTGTCGAAGACTACGCTTCTGGCAGCCTCCATCTTGCAGCATGTAGAAGAGAGTAGACTGAAGTCCTCCAAGTAGCATCGTGTAGCATAATCCTAACCGATGATCCTCCCCTCGTCGCCCTGTGAGAGAGCGATCACCGGTTGTATCTGGCACTTGGAAGGGTGTGTTTTATTAAGTATCCGGTTCTAGTTGTCATAAGGTCAAGGTACAACTCCAAGTCGTCCTGTTACCGAAGATCACGGCTATTCGAATAGATTAACTTCCCTGTAGGGGTGCACCACATAACCCAACACCCTCGATCCCATTTGGCCAGACACACTTTCCTGGGTCATGCCCGGCCTCAGAAATCAACACGTCGCAGCCCTACCTAGGCACAACAGAGAGGTCAGCACGCCGGTCTAAATCCTATGGCGCAGGGGTCTGGGCCCATCGCCCATTGCACACCTGCACGTTGCGTACGCGGCCGGAAGCAGAACTAGCCCCCTTAATACAAAAGCAGGCTTACGGTCCAATCCGGCACACACCACTCAGTCGCTGACGTAACGAAGGCTTCGGCTGATACCACGACGTCGAGTGCCCATAACTGTCCCCGCGTAGATGGTTAGTGCGTATAGGCCAGTAGCCAGACTCAGATCAAATACCAAGATCTCTTTAAACGTGTTAAGTATCCGCGAACACCGACCAGGGCCAGGCCCACCTCTCTCCTAGGTGGTCTTAACCTGCCCTGTCGCTCCGCCTCAAAGTAACAGTCGGGGGCCGTCGGGAACTCAGGCCCATCACTACCTAGATGGAGCCACCTGCCCCTTCAGCCCCCATCTTCGAACAGTATCATAAGTAATGTAACAGTATAAGTATATATCATATGCCCGTGATCACCTCCCGAAGTGATCACAGCCCAGTAGTATAGCATGGCAGACGGACAAGAGTGTAGGGACACTGATGGAACACTAGCATCCTATACTAAGCATTTAGGATTGCAGGTAAAGGTAACAACAGTAGTAGCAAGGACAGGCTATGCATCAGGATAGGATAACAAAAAGAAGTAACATGCTACACTACTCTAATGCAAGCAGTAGAGATAAGAATAGGTGATATCTGGTGATCAAAGGGGGGGCTTGCCTGGTTGCTCTGGCAAGAGAGAGTGGTCGTCAACACCGTAGTCGAACTGGGTAGCAGCGGCGTCGGTCTCGGTGTCTAGCGAGAGAAGAGGGGGAAGAAACAATAAATATAATGCAAACAAATGCAAGATGATGCATGACATGACAAAGCGTGATGCTAGGTGTACCCTAACGCGGTACGAGGTGGTACCGGTGAAGGGGGAAACATCCGGGAAAGTATTCCCGGTGTTTCGCGTTTTTGGACAGATGGGTCGAAGGGGGAAAGTTGCGTGTTCGCTATGCTAGAGATGCGTGGCGGACGAACGGGTTGCGTATCCGGATTCGTCTCGCCGTTCTGAGCAACTTTCATGTACAAAGTTTTTCCATCCGAGCTACGGTTTATTTTATATTAATTTTAAAAGATTTAAATCAATTTTAGGATTTATTTAATTATTTAAATCAACATTATCCAGAACAGTGTTTGCTGACGTCATCATGATGTCAGCATGACGTCAGCAGTTGACCTGGTCAACCTGACATGTGGGTCCCGTTCGTCATTGACTCTTTAGTCTAATTAGGGTTTAACTAATCTAATTACTGTTTAATTAAACTAACTAGTTAATTAGATTAGTTAATTAGGATTAATTAATTTTTTATTAGCTAATTTTTTATCTTTTTTTTAAAATTCGTTCTGGGGTCGTGGGCCCCATGTGTCATACAGCAAGGGGCCCTAGCGGGCGTGGGGTTTATGGGCACGGGTGCGGGCGTCACCCGAGCGGGCGCACGCCCAGGGGCGTGCGGGGCGGCGGACCCAGCAGGGCACCGGAGCAGGGGAAGGCCGGTGGTCTGGGGCCGGCGGTGAGGGGCGAAGCGGCGGCGGGGGGGTGGCGCAACCATTGCGGGGTCGGGACAGCAGCAGGGAAGCGGTAGCGAGCAGCGATGGGATGGCAAAGCGGCGCGGCAGCAGGGACGCGGCCAGAAAGCAACCGCGGCGAGCGCGGCGGCCAAGGCAAGCCGCGCGGCGTCGGACGGTGATGACTGGCGGCGTAGGCGGACAGGGGAGGCCGAAGGAGGTCACGGCGGGCGTGGGCCTCGGTGGCCAGAGCGGGGAAGCCGCGCGGGGCGCCGTGGTGCATGCCGGCGCACGCGATGCAGCGGCCGCGTGGGGCGAGCGAGGCATGGCCAGCGCGAGGGAGCGCGCAGGCGAGGGGCGATGTCGCGTGAGCGGGAGCATCGAGCAGGGCATGTGCGTGGTGCGCGGGGAAGGGCAGAGGAAGGTGGGGCCTCACCGCAGGGCGTAGGGCACGGGGCAATGGTGCTCGAGGTGCGGGACGGGGACGGGGGTGTCGGAGACGAGGAGGCAGTCCGGTGGAGAGGCGTGGTCGAGGCGGCAGGGTGACTTCTGGGCGAGGCGGCGCCGGCGATCCGGCGACGATGACGACGCACAGCGGCGGGGAGGCGACGGTGGGCAACGGCAAGCGGCGTCGGGCAGCACCGGGTGGCGGGGCGCGGCCGTCGAGGCGGCGCCGGGGGCAGCGGTCTCGGGCGCTGGGGGGAGGTTCGATCCCCCTCCTGATCGGATCGAGAGAAGAGGAGAGGAGCGACCAGGAGAGGGAATCGTGGGGAGCGAGTGGGGTGGATAGGGGTTAGGGTTCGATCGTAGTGGGTGGTTAAGGGAGTGGGGCTGGGCCGGTTGGTTGGGTGTTCGCCCACTTGGGCTGGCCAGCTGGGCCATGGTTGGCCCAGTGGGGGAGGTTGCTTTATTTTTTTATTTTGTTAGTTTTGTTTTTTTGTATTTTCTTTCATTTATCTATTTTCTTTTCTATTTTCTTTTAACTTCCAATTTATTTTAACTCTATTAAGATAAATAATTAGTGCCTAGATTAGTGATGTAAATTAAGCCTCTGCCATAAAAGCTTGACTTCCAAATAAATTAGTTTAGGATTTTATAAAATACAAAAGTCATTTATTTAATTGTTTTAGCCACTGGGTTAATTACTTTTGAGCATTTAAACATGTTTTAAAGGTTTGGTTTCTCCACCATTATTTATTATGAACTACCTGCTACATTTAGAACATTTTAGTTTTGACTTTTGTAAACTCTTCTAGTTTGACTTTATTTCAAATTTGAATTTGAATGAGTTTTGAATCATCGCGAGATTATCAACAATAATCGTGGTGACGTGGCAACATTAGTAGAGGGTTACTGTAGCTTAATTATCCGGGCGTCACAATTCTCCTCCACTACAAGAAATCTCGTCCCGAGATTTAGGAGGGGAGCATTTGGGGAGGGATTGGGTTACAAAAAAAATCTAACGGATCTTGTCGGTCTTGGTTGCTCTTCTCGAAGAGGTCGACCCATTATGTTGATGTCTTCATTTCTCTGCTTCAGGTCATCATTATGAAGTCTTCATCCTTTCTTCGGGGGTTCCATCGTCCTTACAAATAGGTAACGGGGCAGATCGGCAATGACAGAATGCTATAAGGGTAATAATCTGGGATTAACCCATGACTGAGCATACAAGTACCTATCAAGTTGAACAAATAAAACACATCGAGGGTAAAGTTCGAAGGTACCATAAGAAGTTTCAATCAGCCAGACAATCGTTCAATGCCTAGACAAAAGATGAAAGGGTTTCAGGGCAACGCGAATAAGTATTGCGTCTGATACTAGAATGGGTCATCTCTAGGAAGGTGACATGTGGATGCATACGGAGTCAAGCGCGAGGAATAACCTTGGAAACCGGGGTTACAGGAGAGTCAGGTTTCGATCCTGTGGAACTATGGGTTATGGGCCCACCATGTGGTTCAAAAGTAGGAAGGGCGCCGACATATTGCACGGTCATGGTAGCCAGGCATGGCAGAGGATAGCCTGTCAGTTATGTTGGCAGCAATGTCGATACCAAGTGCGAGGGACGAAGAGAACCATCTTCCTGCTCGTTGAACGAGGCGGACCAATAGGCAAAGTTCTCGTCCATCGGTGGTTACCGGAATGTCAACAACAATAGTAAAAGGGTCTTGCTAACAGAATTGTACACCGAGGTGTTTACACAAGCGGGAGAATATTACTGCTTAGATCATATGGATCACAAGAAACTTTAAACCAACCAATGGAAAGGAAAATATGGTTATCAGATTAAACAGAACAATGGAAAGGAAAATGTGTTTAAACACTTATTTCAAGGGTATAACCTTCCCAAGGGCAAGCAGAGCATGATATCCATGATAGGACAGCAAGTTTAAAAGCATTTAGATAAAGGGACGAGGGGAGAATCATGATAATAGCCATACAACGGAGTTTGGATAATTGATCAAGAATCATGTAGCATTGCGCTTCCACTATTCGCAATGATATTCAGAATACCCTAGTCATGCTCCGAGGTAGTGATAACATGGTGTTTTAAGTAATGGTTGGATCGAAAGATCACAAGAGATACAAAGGAACACTTCCAAGATTGTCTCGGAACGTAAGGATTAACCAAACACAACTAGGTCTGTGTTGGCAGAAAGCCAAGGATGTCATCGATGATATCACAAATCATCGAGGGGCAGGGATGGTTACTTGTCATCATCCATTTGGTTGATATTCTGGAAGGAATCAAAATGTTGTTTGACGACCACGACAAATTTTGTCGAGAGGCTCCACGAAGATGTAATCGATCGGCGATGACATCAAGTCAAAGGAATGATGAAGCGAAAGGTTATTGGAACCATGGGTATGACACAAACTCGAAATCAAGTTTGCTGTTCAGGGAGAAATGATATGCGAGGAAGACCGGCGTAAGATTAGCTCATTGTCGAAAATTGTGCGGTGACAAGGACCAGGTAGCACAATTAAAATTTATCACAATGATGATATAGCCGATCAGGCTAGGAATGACTTAAGTGATTATTAACTCATAAGCAACAACAATTATTTAAGAGTTATTGAACCAGAGTGCGGAATCGATTCACTTATTGGTGTCCTCGGTTGACGACAACCCAGATCCCGGGAAAATTGGAATCGGTGAGAAATGATAGTTGATGAAGAACCCATAAGAAGTTATGCAGTTCTATGATATTCTTGAGATACCAGAGTGTAATACACGATGATAGATCAAAGTAAAGGTTGGACGGGTGCAATGATCTGTAGAAGACAATTACTTCAACTTGTCCAAGAAATGGTATTTAAAGGAGAACATGGTCGGAAACACTATTGCAAAAGGCCAGATCCCGGATATAAGATGAACTTATACCAAAGGAATAATTTAATTTAAGAGAAGCTTTAATGATAAGATCTACATCGTTTCCATGGGCATGAACACAAGTTCAAGGTCGACTCCCACTTCTTCAATGTATAACCTTCCATTCACCTCTCGTATTTCGAAAATGACATTAGTTTTTGAGAGTTTTACCTGGTGCAATACCAGATAAGTATGAGTCGTGAAATCTTTCGGGTTCACATAGATTAGGGAAGGCGTTGGTTCAACCCATCGGGGCATCTTAGGAACATATACCACAAAACTACTTAGTAAACATGACCAACTCGAGAGCAGAGCATGGTTGGCCAAAACAGAGGATACAATTTACCAAAGGCATTACGTATCAGGGAAGAAACTTCTCGAGGTTTTTGTATACGAAGGACACTTTCGGATGATATTGCAACAAAGGATCCGACAGTCCATAGCGGAGTTGATGTGAGCATCGGCACACAATCAGTTGAAGAAAGGATGCAAGGGCATCAGATTATAGAACACCTGAATGATTCGATGCTTAGTTAGCAAAGGAATTATGATTTCCAAATAGAAGGATCAGAAGCAGATGCTCTGATCAAGGGTGGATAAGTTCAATAGACCTAAGGGTACAATTGACGGCAAACAGATTGGTCGAGAACAAGCTCATGTTCAAAAATGACGTCTGAGCCAGAAAGACAATTTGAAGGATCAACTGATGATTGCGTGCATTCGCACTCATGTTGAATCAATAGGATCAAAATGACGGTTTCTAAGGATACTGACGAATATTGTCAGACATATGGAAAGCATCCATAATGCAAGCAGACAAGTATTGCAGAGCAATAAGCTACTAAGGATTTTTGGAGGATCGAATAGTATTTCGAAGACCATTGTGAAACACATGAACAACTGGGGAATGAGCGGATACTCGATAAGTGCGAGAATTACCCATAGGGGTATTCAGGTGACAAAGAACAGCAAGGCAGTAAGCTTAAAGGATTATCGAAACAACGATGAGTATTTCGGGGTATCTTGTAATAACAAGACCAACTGGGGATGGATGTAAGAATAACAACTGCAAGTAGTTATCCATAAGGGTTGACGGTGGAAGGGGAAATGCAAACGCGATGAACACAAGTTCTCGGGTTAACAGCGGAGAGTATCTTCAGGGTCTTCACGTGCAGCAGACGATCATCAGTAATAAGGGGTTCTCCGGGTGAAAGTGAAATCGAGATCCTAATGTTAGATTTAGCAAAATTCATTTAAGCCGAATAGAAGAGAGTTCAGAGTCCCAGAGTAAGGATCGAGGAGTAAAAGATCCTAATACCACCCAGATGGTGACGTGGGCCCGTAAGCCGCACAACCATGTTAGTAAAAGTTTTTCAATGACTAGACTCGACTTCGGCCAAGGAGTTGGAAAGGGGGATTCCTACAGGCAGTCGGCTCTGATACCAACTTGTGACGCCCTCGATTTAATCGTACACTAATCATACACGCAAACGTGTACGATTAAGATTAGGGACTCATGGGAAGATATCACAACACAACTCTACAAATAAAATAAGTTATACAAGCATCATATTACAAGCCAGGGGCCTCGAGGGCTCGAATACAAGAGCTCGATCATAGACGAGTCAGCGGAAGCAACAATATCTGAGTACAGACATAGGTTAAACAAGTTTGCCTTAAGAAGGCTAGCACAAACCAGGATACAGATCGAAAGAGGCGCAGGCCTCCTGCCTGGGATCCTCCTAAACTACTCCTGGTCGTCGTCAGCGGCCTGCACGTAGTAGTAGGCACCTCCGGTGTAGTAGGAGTCATCGTCGACGGTGGCGTCTGGCTCCTGGACTCCAGCATTTGGTTGCGACAACCAGAAAGAAAGGAAAAGGGGGAAAAGGGGGAGAAAGCAACCGTGAGTACTCATCCAAAGTACTCGCAAGCAAGGAGCTACACTACATATGCATGGGTATCAAATGGAATAAGGGTATCATATGTGGACTGAACTGCAGAATGCCAGAATAAGAGGGGGATAACTAGTCCTGTCGAAGACTACGCTTCTGGCAGCCTCCGTCTTGCAGCATGTAGAAGAGAGTAGACTGAAGTCCTCCAAGTAGCATCGCATAGCATAATCCTAACCGATGATCCTCCCCTCGTCGCCCTGTGAGAGAGCGATCACCGGTTGTATTCTGGCACTTGGAAGGGTGTGTTTTATTAAGTATCCGGTTCTAGTTGTCATAAGGTCAAGGTACAACTCCAAGTCGTCCTGTTACCGAAGATCACGGCTATTCGAATAGATTAACTTCCCTGTAGGGGTGCACCACATAACCCAACACGCTCGATCCCATTTGGCCAGACACACTTTCCTGGGTCATGCCCGGCCTCAGAAATCAACACGTCGCAGCCCTACCTAGGCACAACAGAGAGGTCAGCACGCCGGTCTAAATCCTATGGCGCAGGGGTCTGGGCCCATCGCCCATTGCACACCTGCACGTTGTGTATGCGGCCGGAAGCAGAACCAACCCCCTTAATACAAAAGCAGGCTTACGGTCCAATCCGGCGTGCACCACTCAGTCGCTGACGTCACGAAGGCTTCGGCTGATACCACGACGTCGAGTGCCCATAACTGTCCCCGCGTAGATGGTTAGTGCGTATAGGCCAGTAGCCAGACTCAGATCAAATACCAAGATCTCTTTAAACGTGTTAAGTATCCGCGAACACCGACCAGGGCCAGGCCCACCTCTCTCCTAGGTGGTCTCAACCTGCCCTGTCGCTCCGCCTCAAAGTAACAGTCGGGGGTCGTCGGGAACTCAGGCCCATCACTACCTGGATGGAGCCACCTGCCCCTTCAGCCCCCATCTCCGAACAGTATCATAAGTAATGTAACAGTATAAGTATATATCATATGCCCGTGATCACCTCCCGAAGTGATCACGGCCCAGTAGTATAGCATGGCAGACAGACAAGAGTGTAGGGCCACTGATGGAACACTAGCATCCTAAACTAAGCATTTAGGATTGCAGGTAAAGGTAACAACAGTAGTAGCAAGGACAGGCTATGCATCAGGATAGGATAACGAAAAGAAGTAACATGCTACACTACTCTAATGCAAGCAGTAGAGATAAGAATAGGCGATATCTGGTGATCAAAGGGGGGGCTTGCCTGGTTGCTCTGGCAAGAGAGAGTGGTCGTCAACACCGTAGTCGAACTGGGTAGCAGCGGCGTCGGTCTCGGTGTCTAGCGAGAGAAGAGGGGGAAGAAACAATAAATATAATGCAAACAAATGCAAGATGATGCATGACATGACAAAGCGTGATGCTAGGTGTACCCTAACGCGGTACGAGGTGGTACCGGTGAAGGGGGAAACATCCGGGAAAGTTCCCGGTGTTTCGCGTTTTTGGACAGATGGGTCGGAGGGGGAAAGTTGCGTGTTCGCTATGCTAGAGATGCGTGGCGGACGAACGGGTTGCGTATCCGGATTCGTCTCGCCGTTCTGAGCAACTTTCATGTACAAAGTTTTTCCATCCGAGCTACGGTTTATTTTATATTAATTTTAAAAGATTTAAATCAATTTTAGGATTTATTTAATTATTTAAATCAACATTATCCAGAACAGTGTTTGCTGACGTCAGCATGACGTCAGCAGTTGACCTGGTCAACCTGACATGTGGGTCCCGTTCGTCATTGACTCTTTAGTCTAATTAGGGTTTAACTAATCTAATTATTATTTAATTAAACTAACTAGTTAATTAGATTAGTTAATTAGGATTAATTAATTAATTAATTAATTTTTTATTTTTTATTAGCTAATTTTTTATCTTTTTTTAAAATTCGTTCTAGGGTCGTGGGCCCCATGGGTCATAGAGCAAGGGGCCCTAGCGGGCGTGGGGTTTACGGGCACGGGTGCGGGCGTCACCCGAGCGGGCGCACGACGAGGGGCGTGCGGGGCGGCGGACCCGGCAGGGCACCGGAGCAGGGGAAGGCCGGTGGTCTGGGGCCGGCGGTGAGGGGCGAAGCGGCGACGGGGGGGTGGCGCAACCATTGCGGGGTCGGGACAGCAGCAGGGAAGCGGCAGCGAGTAGCGATGGGATGGCAAAGCGGCGCGGCAGCAGGGAGGCGGCCAGAAAGCAACCGCGGCGAGCGCGGCGGCCAAGGCAAGCCGCGCAGCGTGGGACGGTGATGACTGGCGGCGTAGGCGGACAGGGGAGGCCGAAGGAGGTCACGGCGGGCGCGGGCCTCGGTGGCCAGAGCGGGGAAGCCGCGCGGGGCGCCGTGGTGCATGCCGGCGCACGCGATGCAGCGGTCGCGTGGGGCGAGCGAGGCACGGGCAGCGCGAGGGAGCGGCAGGCGAGGGGCGATGTCGCGTGAGCGGGAGCAGCGAGCGGGGCATGTGCGTGGTGCGCGGGGAAGGGCAGAGGAAGGTGGGGCCTCACCGCAGGGCGTAGGGCATGGGGCAATGGTGCTCGAGGTGGGGGACGGGGACGGGGGCGTCGTAGACGAGGAGGCAGTCCGGTGGAGAGGCGTGGTCGAGGCGGCGGGGTGACTTCGGGGCAAGGCGGCGCCGGCGATCCGGCGACGATGACGGCGCACAGCGGCGGGGAGGCGACAGCGGGCAACGGCAAGTGGCGTCGGGCAGCACCGGGTGGCGGGGCGCGGCCGTCAAGGCGGCGCCGGGGGCAGCGATCTCGGGCGCTGGGGGAAGGTTCGATCCCCCTCCCGATCGGATCGAGAGAAGAGAAGAGGAGCGACCAGGAGAGGGAATCGTGGGGAGCGAGTGGGGTGGATAGGGGTTAGGGTTCGGTCGTAGTGGGTGGTTAAAGGAGTGGGGCTGGGCCGGTTGGTTGGGTCTTCGCCCACTTGGGCTGGCTAGCTGGGCCACGGTTGGCCCAGTGGGGGGGAGGTTGCTTTTTTTTTATTTTGTTAGTTTTGTTTTTTGTATTTTCTTTCATTTATCTATTTTTTTTCTTTTCTATTTTCTTTTAACTTCCAATTTATTTTAACTCTATTAAGATAAATAATTAGTGCCTAGATTAGTGATATAAATTAAGCCTCTGCCATAAAAGCTTGACTTCCAAATAAATTAGTTTAGGATTTTATAAAATACAAAAGTCATTTATTTAATTGTTTTAGCCACTGGGTTAATTACTTTTGAGCATTTAAACATGTTTTAAAGGTTTGGTTTCTCCACCATTATTTTTTATGAACTACCTGCTACATTTAGAACATTTTAGTTTTGACTTTTGTAAACTCTTCTAGTTTGACTTTATTTCAAATTTGAATTTGAACGAGTTTTGAATCATCGCGAGATTATCAACAATAAGCATGGTGACGTGGCAACATTAGTAGAGGGTTACTGTAGCTTAATTATCCGGGCGTCACAACCAATGTCATTTATATGCATTACTGTTAGTTTACATTGAGTATGACTGTGACGGGACCTCTTTTACCATGAATTACAATTTCTAGTCAGCCCTTTATCTTCACGGGTGCTCTGCATTTATGTTTTGCGGTCTCGGAAAGGGCTAGCGAGATACCATCTTATTATATCATATTATAATTGTTTTGAGAAAGTGTTGTCATCCGAGATTTATTATTATTGCTCGCTAGTTGATTATGCCATTGATATGAGTAAACATGAGACCTAAATGTTATTGTGAATATGGTTAGTTCATAATCTTTGCTGGAAACTTAAATGCTTGCTTTACATATTTACAACAACAAGAGCAAACAGAGTTTGTAAAAGTTTTTCTTTATCACTTTCAGTTTATCAACTGAATTGCTTAAGGACAAGGAAATGTTTAAGCTTGGGGGAGTTGATACGTATCCATCATATCTACTTTTTCAAACACTTTTGCCCTTGTTTTGGATTCTAACTTGCATGATTTGAATGGAGCTAACCCGGACTGACGTTGTTTTCAGCAGAATTGCCATGGTGTTATTTTCGTGCAGAAATAAAAGTTTTCGGAATGACCTGAAAATCAACGAAGAATATTTTTGAAATATATAAAAAATACCGGTGAAAGAATCAAGGCCAAGGGGCCCACACCCTGTCCATGAGGGTGGGGGCGCGCCCCCTGCCTCGTGGGCCCCCTGGCGCTCCACCGACCTCAACTCCAACTCTATATATTCACGTTCAAGAAGAAAAAAAGTCAGAGAGAAGGATTCATCGCGTTTTACGATACAGAGCCGCCGCCAAGCCCTAATATCTCTCGGGAGGGCTGATCTGGAGTCCGTTCGGGGCTCCGGAGAGGGGAATCCGTCGTCATCGTCATCATCAACCTTCCTCCACCACCAATTTCATGATGCTCACCGCCGTGCGTGAGTAATTCCATCGTATGCTTGCTGGACGGTGATGGGTTGGATGAGATTTATCATGTAATCTAGTTAGTTTTGTTAAGGTTTGATCCCTAGTATCTATTATGTTCTGAGATTGATGTTGCTATGACTTTGGTATGCTTAATGCTTGTCATTAGGGCCCGAGTGCCATGATTTCAGATCTGAACCTATTATGTTTTCATGAATATATGTGAGTTCTTGATCCTATCTTGCAAGTCTATAGTCACCTATTATGTGTTGTGATCCGTTAACCCCGAAGTGATAATAATCGGGATATTTGTCGGTGATGACCGTAGTTTAAGGAGTTCATGTATTCACTAAGTGCTAATGCTTTGGTCCGGTACTCCATTAAAAAGAGGCCTTAATATACCTTAGTTTCCAATAGGATCCCGCTGCCACGGGAGGGTAGGACAAAAGATGTCATGCAAGTTCTTTTCCATAAGCACGTATGACTATATTCGGAATACATGCCTACATTATATTGATGAACTGGAGCTAGTTCTGTGTCACCCTATGTTATAACTATTGCATGAGGAATCGCATCCGACATAATTATCCATCATTGATCCATTGCCTACGAGTTTTTCATATATTGATCTTTGCTTATTTACTTTTTCCGTTGCTACTGTTACAATCACTATAAAACCAAAACTATTACTTTTGCTACCATTACCGCTACTATCATACTACTTTTCTACTAAATACTTTGCTGCAGATATTAAGTCTTTCAGGTGCGGTTGAATTGACAACTCAACTGTTAATACTTGAGAATATTCTTTGGCTCCCCTTATGTCGAATCAATAAATTTGGGTTGAATACTCTATCCTTGAAAATTGTTGCGACCCCCTATACTTGTGGGTTATCACATGACAGCGGAGGAGGAGGCCCGGCTCATCCAACATATCATGGAGGACTCCATGAACACGCACGATGAGCGCAAAATGGCCAGGCCTCGAGGAGACGATGGCCCTCTCTACGGCCGGCAACGTCGCCATCCCCGAACTGGAGATGGTGAGGGTGGAGGAGGTGATGGAGGAGCCGGTGGCCGCGTTCCATCTGGGTCTGGTGGGCCAGCAGTGGAGCTGGTCGTGCACGGCTCCGGAGATGGCCGACACCGTGGGGGCGTGAATTGGTGCCCCACGCCGCCGCGGTCAGCGGAGCGGGAGGCGTCGTCACGGGAGGTGGTGGTGCAGGCACCTCCCGCCTTCTAGTCCGCCCCATGTACCATGGACCGCCGTCCCACCTCTAGACGCCGCCGGACTACGTCGACCTCGTCAGCGACGACGACGACATCGGTGGCCACTGAAACGGCGACGACCACGGGATTGACGGGCACAGCAGGAGCACGCGGGTGGCTTTTTTATGTTAATTTTGGCAATGTGAATCGTGGAACTGGGCCGTTTTGTGGCCGTGATTGTTAATTTATGTTTTATGTTTTTATATTTGCGTTTATTTACTTTTTTCGGCATTTTATTTTATTTTTTCTGTTTTTTTATCACGTCCACCGGACATAATTTGGGATACGGTCACACGTCAGGCGCACCCAGGCTTAACGGACAGAAGCGGACATGGGCAAATCCATTGCCGTTCCAAAGGGGCAAAATCCGGCTAAACTGGACATCCGTTTGAGGTCGTGCAATGGAATTGGCCTTAACACTAGACATGGACATGAATGATACTAGTGCAACACCCAACCCGAGCATAGTACCAGACCGGACCGGACCCCCACCCACTGACCCAACCGAACCAAACCAAACCTTGCGGCGGGGAGCAAAAGCGGCTCCCCTCCGCGCGGGCCGGGCGGGGGCGTGTTTGTTACCATGACGCCGGGCTCATGACTCGGAGGCTCTAGCCAGGCTAGCTACTCCCCGGCCGGACCCGCACAGGCGCACCCCATGCATCATGCATGCGAGCTGAGGTTGTGCGCGTTGCATCATGCCAACCGTGCCGGCCGGCCAAAAGCACGGCACCACCACCACCACCACAACCACGCTGCGCCACCACTCCATGCAGGCAGATGCAGATGCAGGCATGCATCCTCTGCTATGCTAGTGCTAGCTAGCTCAACCCCATCGATTAATAACTTCTTCCATTGTTTTCTCTTGAATGAATGAATAGGTAAGAGAACGCTACGGCTTCAGCTGCATCATTCCTTTTCCGTACCTCACGCTTGCTTCTCGCCTCACATTGGAGAGTTGTTGGAGCTTGTACAGGTAGGTGCACACTTGCCGGAACAGTTTTCCGGAAGGACGGGTGCTTTGAGGAAAAAATAATGAAAGGGTGGCAGTGGCAGGCACTGACTTCGGATTTTGGACTGTTGGTGAAGAAACAAGAGGCATGTAAAGACGCCCGTCTTTCTAGTCTAGTAGTCCCAAGTGCCCAAGAGGCAACGGACGGCGCAAGTTCATTTGCTGTACGCGCGCGAGTGGTGTGCTAATTAAGAAGGATCGTGATGCGCCATGGATAGACCTACAGAAGGATTTGATTATATTGTATGTATAGAAGCTTTCGGACGTGTGCGATTTAACTATTTTTCTCAGAAGGACAAGCTATGTGACGATAAGGTAGTAGTATGTGTAATGGAAGGTTAGGTACACACCCCTCTCCTCAAATACTAGCATACTGGCTGACATGACAGTGTGATGAAATGGTCCTATACTGTCCATGTCACAATACTGCCCTACCATATGGTATTCAAACGGTCTTTAACATGACAAACTTTGATTTGGTCAAGAAAACACGCCGCAAATAATAAATATCAGCTCAATGATGTCAGTGAAGGGACTACTTGTTCTTGTTTCCTATGACCGATCTCTAGTTTAGATGGATTTGTCTGGATTCGATCGGTGTTCATGGTATTTAAAGTATCTACATGCTCTTTTCGATGTCTTCTTCTAAGGGGCAGCGATTTTCTACAAAGATCGCGGCTGCCGCTGTCTTTTGGTCTACATCAACGACTTTCCAACCGCTTCTTTTACAAACTCGGGACATGATTTGGGGCACGCGTGTCCTTGGTGTCCACTTTTTATTTTGACTTCTGATTTTCAAAGTTTTATATTTTTAAATGAAAATTTTAAATTAAGTTATGTTTTCATATTTGTGTTTCTTGTGACCATCGCTTTCAAATAAGTCCCATTTTGAATATATTGACTTTAAAAAAATGTTAAGTTTCAATGTTGAAACTTAGTACGAGCCACCGATAAAAATCAACTATTTTGTGTCTACGATCGACAGAAAAAAATGCTTCAAGTTATATCTCTGAAATTGGTTGAAGCCTGACAGTTTTAGATACAAAAACAGTAAGTTTCATAATTGAAACTTTAGATTTTTAAGGAATTTTCCTTTTTTTACTGTGCCCTCGTGCGAGATTGAACTAATGTGCGAATCGCAAGGCAAAACAAGCCGGTGGCAGGACTTGAGGGTGAGTGCCCCACAATTATACTTTGCTCACCTCACGCCGCAAGTGGATGTGGGAGGAAGAAGATTTTGGCACTCCTAAGGAATTGATGTAATTTTCTTTGTTGCAATGGTGTATTTGCAAAACATGTAATACTTAATATATGGCCTTAGGCCTTTTCACAAAAAATATGTGAGAAGAGAGCATAATGTAACTGCTCACTTGTTTTTCCGAAAAAAACTTACTCATTTGTTACCTCAGATGAACATTTACGGTTACTGGATCATGGTGCACATACCTGAATTGAAAAATAAAATAAAAAACAGCAAGAAAGTCAAACATTTTAGAAACTTTTTTGTGACAAATACTCTCTCTGTTTTCATTCCCTTTGCATATTAGCTTTGACTAAGTCAAACTTTATAAAACTTGACCAAGTTTATAGGAAATAATATAAACTTTCACAATAACAAATATATACAGGGATCCCATATATATAATGCAAAAATATATTCAATATTGATTCGAATGGTATTTTTTACATTGTGGATGTTAATATTTTTTATATAAGCTTGATCAAACTTTACAAAGTTTGACTTGAGACAAAGCTAATATGCTGAATAAATAAAAAACAAAAGCTGTATAGTGTTCTACTCATGTGAAAAGTTTCACGAACGAATGACTTCCATGGTATTTTGAACGAAACAGCCAAATTGAGACAAACTATAGAAAATTTTAATATTCACTTTTTTTTCTAGTTGTAATTTTATTTTGGGACATTTACATTTGTGCCCCTAACTTGAACCCGCTACTAGGATTTATTCCTAATTTCAAAGCATACTCAAATTTGCCCCTCTGCCGTGAATTCCCTTTATAGAAATGCCCTTCCATGTTATTTCCGCCCGATCAAAGGGTTTTGACATTTTCTGGGCATTTGCTGGACATTTTTGCCCCTGAAAAAAATATTAAACAGAAATTAAAAGAGAAGAGAGAGAGAGCACGCTTACCTTTTGGCCCAAGTGCAGTGTGCACTTCGGCCCAAGTGCACAGGTGTCAGGCTCAGCCCACCCTCGCTGGTGGTCGTCTTCCTCTACGCACGCGCCGGTGCACACCTTCGACAGCCGATGTTCAACAGCCGCGCCACAATCGGTGGCGGAGCCAGAAACTAAATATAAAGGGGGCCAAAACATGTTATATAATGTTAGAGGAGGTCAAATCATCTAAACCTAGCTAATTTTGTCTGATAAATAAAAGATTAAGAGTATATATAGATGTATTTGTGAGAGCATAGGAGGGCCTTGGCCCAGAATAGCTCGAGGAAAGGTACTTAATGACGCCCGCAGCCCCCTGGACAACCCTAGATTGCTTTCCCTCTTTTCCCTCGCTCGACCAGGAGCACCACAACGCAACCAGATCGACCGTCTTCCTTGTCTACGACCACCAGAGCGCCATCGTCCATTCATCGCCTCTGCACTGCTAAGCCACAGAAAATACCTCAGTCGTGCTCATGGTCCCCCTACAATGTCGTCCAGTCCCGTAAACCACTGGATTTTGCGCCCGCCTGCTCGAATCCACCGAGCACCGCCGTCGGCCGCCTCCCAGCTCGTCTCTGTAGGAGATCCTTCCTTCCTTCCTTCCTAGGCGCAGCCGGCCGTATCTTTCACTCAGCCGGTCTCGGCAGACCCATCTTTCTCTTCGGGTCCAATTAACGACGGCGGTGGCAACGCAGCGGAGCAGAGCGGCTTTATGGCGCCACATGCGATGCACGGGCATGGCTGCTGCACCCGCACGCCTCGATCCGAACATGGCGTACCACCTTGCTACGTACGTACGGCTCCAACGGCCGGCACATCAAACGACGTGTACCGGTATACGTACGTACATGTGTCTGTCGGTGCCGGCCGACCGGCGATGCATGCAGATGCACTTCCTTCAAAACTGGAGTACAACCAAACATGACCCATCCCATCCGTAGGATAGCCAAACCACGCACACATTCCTCCTCCTTTCGGGGAGGGAGTTCGGTTGGGCACCACGCAGCAGAGCAGAGCAGATGCAGAGCACGAAGCAGAAACAGGGGAGACCGGCACCGGCACCACCGGCACGGACGCACACAACACGGGGGCGGCTCCACACGGACGTAACTTGAGCAGCACAGCATCTCATGTGACCTCCCACGTTTAACGTTGCACTGCCCACGCTTGCTTCTCTCTTAAAAACAAACGAGCAAGGGGATCCAAGGCGTACCACCTCACGTGACCCACGTCTCTTCCCGGCCAGCCACTCGAAGCAGGGGACCTTCTCTTTTGTTAAACAAACAACGTTGTCAGACAGTGTGAGATCTTTCCCTGGAGAAGAAGAATTCTCACTCACACGGTCACACCGTATCGGCCGACTGTGCGGGCGGACAGTCGAATGATTGGGCTGCCTCCCTCTCTCCCCTTTGCATGCACACGCTATGGGGACTTTGGAGCAGAGCAGAGCACAAAACCAGGCCCAGGGGCACATGGACGGCTGATTCATCTGCGTCCCTTTGTGTGACTATTTGGCCTTTGGTTTGCGCTTGTGCTAGGCTAGTTGCTGGTCAAACCTCAGAGGCTCAAATGGTGCACTTCACATGGCAGGGTGCCACCGGGTGTGATGAATGATGATCTCCATCTCTTGTCCCTTTTCCAAGGGAAGGGTGGACTTTTCTTGGCGTTATAAAAAACAATTAAACATGAAAAGGCCAACAAGGTGTGTATCTGCCTTGCATTGGTGTCACACGGCCATGGCCTCGCATTTCAACATCCAGGATCTCTTGGCTCCTATTGGTCAGCCGGGGTTAACAATATTTTTGTGCCTGACATTTGGGCGGGCGTTGCCAATATTGTATCTTTCATCTAAACTTTCTTTTCTTGCACCTAAAGAAGGTTCGGTGTGACTAACAGTATTGCTTATCATGCGTGTCTCTTTTGTATAGTGTATATCTTTGGTTCAAAAAAGGTGAAAAGAAAGAAAGAATAACAAGGGTTAGTTGCACCTGCACATCTCATATTATACCTTCCCTCTCCCAAAGGATTTGTAAAAGCTATACCGACTTCTTCTAGAACTGGTTACGGGCACTCAAGCCAATGTGCGTTTCCCAAGTTAATACTAGTAATAAACAACGTTATCTCACTATATAAATATTGCCTTGATCAAATCTGATTGTGACTGCATTTTTTGGCTTTTGTTTTCGCTGGGCCGTAATATATGCCTTTCTTAGTTTTTCTTATCAAGTTAAGATTTGTCCACTCATAATTCTATTCCTGATGGTCACCTTGTACACCATATTAATATCTAAAACTACTCGAATTGAGGGAGCAATACTTTGTTTTACGATTGCCGTATCATGTGACCAAGCAAATTAGATAAATAAAACACACAGTTGTGCTATTAACATAGGTTCTACGGCAACCAAAATTAGGTTTCTATCCAGATTAGTTAATTGGAGTGAATTTACCAGCATCATGACAAATATTTGAGAAGGGTGAAAATCGAAAGAAGTTTATAGGTAATTGCTTCGTGAAGGGCAAGAACTTTGCCATTTCAAATTGGGCAAAAAGAGTTATGTACATGAGCCTTCGTAAGATAGAATAAGCAAAGAACCAAGCGGCTTCTCCAAAGGTGAAATTACACCTACCCATTGACGATCTTCCTACGATACATTCAATTGGTTTGATTGGCATGACAATAATAGGCGGATGAATCATGTATTTTCTATCAATGTCATTTTTTATCCATTGTTATTTCTTATTTTTTTAATAGATAAAAACACTACTACTTTCTAAATAAAAATGAATATGTGCATCACTTGATGGTTTGTTTTCCTTTAAATAAAAAGTCTTCCGCCAATGAACGTCCCTACGCACTTTGTTCACAAGAATGCGTCTAGAGTTTTTTCTTTGACTTTCTGAAAGACATAAATAGCAGTTTCTTCCCTATCCGAAAGATAAAAGATTGCGCACTAGCCACTAGATAAAGAAATCATCACTGTCTGGAAGCATTCCAGCCTCTGATTTTTTTTTTCAAGGAGACGAACCGTACCACAAAGTCTAGGGTGAATTGGTGCCGACTGGTGGAAACTGAGGTGTGCCGGCTGGCTGGTGAGGTCTTGGATATCAACTTAAGTTTTGCTCACTCATAATTCTGTTTACCATCTTAACTGATATTATTAGATTTGCCATTAAACAAAATTTCATGATGCCACCCGGTACACCATATCAATATGTAAAACTACCCTAACTCGGAGGGAGCAATAGGTTGCTTTACCTAACATGGTCATCCTCACTAACTTATTTATCTCAAATGGAAACATGTCACCTCATCATACAATTATGAATAGGATAAGGATCACCTCAACATGCAATCATGCATGGGAAAAACCCAACCACAACATTCAACCATGCATGGTAAAATATTTTCCATCCAATATTCTACTTACATTCAATAAATATTTTAGATTTATATATAATCAAATATAATAAGTCATTTGTAATTTTAACTTTTGGCTTTCATGTTATTAACTTGTCGTGGCTTTTTCTCTAACAACGAGTATAGGGGCGTATTTCAATGCTAGATATATTCATTTGAGCGACAAGTAATTCCAGACGAATGGGGTATCTTTTTAAATAAAAATGAATATGTGCATTGTAGATGACGGGGTTATTTTCCTTTGAGAAAAAGGTCTTCCTATAATGAACGTCCCTACGCACTACGTACAAAAGAATGCGTCAAGGGTTTTCTTGTTTGACTTTCTGAAAGACATAGATAGCAGTTTCTTTCCAATTCGAAAGACAAAAGATTGCGCACTAGCTACTAGATAAAGAAATCATCACTGTCTAGAAGCATTTCAGCCTCCGATTTTTCTTTCAAAGAGACGAACCGTACCACAAAGTCCAGGATGACCTGTAATTGGCGCCGGGCGGTGAAAACTGAGGTGTGGCGGCCGGCCGGTGAGGTCGTGGATATCCCTTCCTCAACGAGTGAAAAGGGTATCGGGATGGGTCACGTTCTCTCCATGGACCCCGGAACCAGCAACAACCAGCATGGGCACGCAAAGGTCGGTACGAGTATTGCCGAATTGGAAGGTTTGGAACCGAAGAAGGTGCATCGGATCGGGCTGCCAACATACATACTTACATACACGTCCGAGAAGATCCGATGACGACTCTGTGCTGTGATGTCTCCAGGGGCGGCGCCACAACAACGTACGGGCTTGGAGTGCAGAGGCAGCAACATGTCAACCGTGTGTGTCTCTCTCACTTGATACCCATAACGATCAAGCGTATCAAGTTAATCATGTTTCGTAGTGAGGCGGACACCAGAATTTGGATGCTGCATGCGTCGCCAGAGAATCTGTCAGCCTATCGTCGTGAGGAAATGTGCTACTCCACTATTACTACTAGTAGTATCTTGAGCGTGGAGTCAGGTTCACGTTGGGTCCAGGGCACGGTTGCTTTTGTACATGGACAGAGGTGATCCATGTCCATGCTGTATGTTGTTCCGATGCTGACTTTCGCACAGTCCGAGGTACTCTCTTCATCCGGAAATACTTGTCATTAAAATAAGTGAAAATAGATATATTTAGAACTAAAATACGTCTAAATACATCCATTTCAATGACAAGTATTTTCGAACAGAGGGAGTAGTACAGTAGTTCACATCATGGATCAGCCGGCCCCTCAAATTCCCTTCCGTCCGCCCGTCCGTGTGTACGTCGTGTCGGTGTGTGTTAACACTTGACATGGACGTGAATGATACTAGTGCAACACCCAACCCGAGCATACTACCGGACCCCCTTCCCTCAAAAAAAAAGAGCATAGTACCGGACCCCCACCCACTGACCCAACCGAACCAAACCAAACCAAACCCTGAGGCGGCGAGCAAAAGCGCCCCCCCTCCGCGCGGGCGGGTTTGTTACCGTCACGGTGGGCTCATGACTCATGAGGATGCTCTAGCCAGGCTAGCTACTCCCCGGCCGGACCCGCACAGGCGCACCCCATGCATGCGAGATGAGGTTGTGCGCGTTGCATCATGCCAACCGTGCCGGCCGGCCAAAGGCACGGCACCACCACCACCACCACAACCACGCTGCGCCACCACTCCATGCAGATCAGCAGATGCAGGCATGCATCCGCTGCTAGTGCTAGTGCTAGCTAGCTCAACTCGATTAGTAACTTCTTCCACTGCTCTCTTCTCTTGTCTTCCATAAATAAACTCAGGGCCTCTTTGATTCGCAGGATTGTCAAAATGAAAGAATAAAAAAAAATACAAGAATAGGATGACATGTCCAATAGTATTTTACAAGATTTGAAAGAATGTTTGATAGCGCAGGAAAAACAAAGGAATTCTACAAAGAGATTTGAGTGGATGGAAATTTTCCTCCTTCAAAGTGTAGTACAAATGGATCTTACGAAAAAATTCCTAAAGATGCCAATTCTACGAATTAAACGAGCATCACAGAAAAAATTCCTAAGGGTTTAAATTCTCCAAAAATTCTATGCAATTTCTTTGAATCAAAGGAGCCCTTTAATGGCTCCATCGCATCCATCCCCACACCGGTTTCAGCTGCATCATTCCTTTTCCGTACCTTACGCTTGCTTCTTGCCTCACATTACAGAGTTGTTGGAGCTTGTACAGGTAGGCGCACACTTGCCGGAATAGTTTTCCGGAAGGACGAGTGCTTTGAGGGAAAATATAATGAACGGGTGGCAGTGTCAGGCACTGACTTTGGATTTTGGATTGTTGGCGAAGAAACAAGAGGCACGTAAAGACGCCCGTCTTTCTTTCCAGTCCCAAGCGGCCAAGAGGCAAACGGTCGGCGCAAGTGCACGTACGATACAACAACACATGTACGCGCGCCGGTGGTGTGCTAGTTAACAAAGGATCAATGGATCATGATGCGCCATGGATAGATAGACCTACAAAAGGATTTGATTATTTTTGTTTATAGATGCTTTCGGACGTACGTGTGCAATCTAACTACTTTTGTCAAAAGGACAAGCTATGTGACGATAAGGTAGTAGTATGTGTAATGGAAGGTTAGGTACACAGCCTTCTCCTCAAATACTAGCATAGTGCACCCGCAAAAAAAAATAATTAAAAAAATGCTGGCTGATATGAGAGTGTAATGAAATGGTCCTATACTGTCGATGTCACAGGAGCGATGCTACACACGGAGTTTTACGGGCTGATTACGGGGCTGGTGCTGACATGGCAAATGGTTATTGGTTTAAGGGGGATACGCGGCCCCACCCACCTGAAATCAGGGGGGGGGGGATGAAAAGTATTAAAGAGAAGGCCCGTAATCAGCCCGTAATGGGTCCGTGCGTTTAGCATTGTCCTATATGGTATTCAAACGGTCTTCAACATAACAAACTTCGATTTGACCAAGAAAATACGTCGCAAATAATAAATATCAGCTCCATGATGTCAATGAAGGGACTACCTCCCCGCAAAAAATAGAATAAAATGAAGGGACTACCTGTTCTTGTTTCGGATGACCGGTCTCTAGTTTAGGAATAATGTCCCCGTCATATCCTTGTTCCGTCGATGCGCTTAGCATCTGTGGAGTGATTGTGAAGGTGTATCTTCGATGAATCTTCATTTTTTTTTAGCCGAGACCGTAGAACAATCGTTCTATGGTACAAGGTACAACATAGCCCAAGAGCATCAACCTACACCAGTTTTGGGAAACATGGAAGAAACTAAAGGTGCTGAACTATCCAACTGATAATCCCCTCGGCTTTCTTCTGTTTTGCTCTAAGGCTAGAAGCTTCAAGTCCTTCTCTGTGATTATGCTTCCAAGTTTCATAGTGAATCGGTGCTTGTCTGAAAATTTTGTCATTCCTGGTCATCCAGATGCTTCAACACCCCATAATCACCACTTCCATAGCAATATCCTTTGGAATCTCACGAAGAATGAACATGACCTCATCATAGGTGGATCTTCGTGGATCCGTCGATTCTGGTCTTTGATGGATCTGTCTAGATTCGGTCGGCGTTCATGGTATTTGGAGTATCTACATGCTCTTTTTGATGTCTTCTTATAAGGGGCAACGATTTTCTACAAAGATCACGGCCGCCGCCATCTACTAGTCTACATTGACGGCTTCCCAATGGCTACTTTTACAAACTCGAGACATGATTTGGGGCACGCATGTCCCTGGTGCCCACTTTTTATTTTGACTTCCGATTTTCAAAGTTTTATATCTTTTAAATGAAAATTCCAAATTGAGTTATATTTTCATATTTGTGTTTCTTGTGACCATTGCTTTCAAATAAGACCCATTTTGAATATATTTTGATGACTTAAAAAAAATAAGTATCAATATTGAAACTTAGTACGAGCGACCGATAAAAATCAATTGTTTTGTGTCTACGATAGACAAAAAAATTGCTTGAAATTATATCTCTGAAACTGGTTGAAATTTAGCAGTTTTAGATAAAAAATGGTAAATTTCATAATTGAAACTTTAAACGTTTTGAGGGATTTTCCTTTTTACTGTGTCCTCGTGCGGGATTGAACTACTATATGCGAATCGTGAGGCAAAACAATCCGGCGACAGGACTTGGTAGGTGAGTGCCCCCCACACTTACGTGCCCCTGCGCATTTCCGTTACAAATTTCTGGGTTTAAAAAAGTTTGCTTCGTCAACGCGGAGGCCTAGAGGCGACATCGAACTGTGCTCACATAGCACATCACGCCGCAAGTGGACGTGGGAGGAAGAAGATTTTGGCACACCTAAGGAATTGATGTAATTTTCTTTGTTGCGATGGTGTATTTACAAAAACATGTAATACTTAATATATGGCCTTAGGCCTTTTCACAAAAAATGTGAGAAGAGAGTGTAATGCAACTGCTCATTTGTTTTTTCGATAAAAAGTTACTGATTTGTTACCTCAGATGAACATTTACAGAAATATTACTAGATCATGGTGCACATGTACCTGAATTGAAAAATAACATAAAAATAGCAAGAAAGTCAAACATTTAGAAACTTTTTTTTGTGGCAAATACTCCCTCTGTTTTTTATTCCCTTTGCATATTAGCTTTGACTAATACAGACTTTATAAAACTTGACCAAATTTATAGGAAATAATATAAATTTTCACAATAATGAATATATATAATGCAAAAATATACTCAATATTGGTTCTAATGGTATTTATTTGATATTCTGTATGTTAATATTTTTTATATAAGCTTGATCAAACTTTTCAAAGTTGACTTGAGACAAAGCTAACATGCTGAATAAATAAAAACGGAAGTTGTATAGTGTTCTACTCATGTGAAAAGTTTCACGAAGGAATGACTTCCGCGGTATTTTGAACGAAAAAACCAAATTGAGACAGACTATAGAAAAGTTAAATATTCAATTTTTTCTAGTTGTAATTTTGTTTTGGGACATTTACATTTGTGCCCCTAACTCGAACCCACTACACGGATTTATCCCTAATTTCAAAGTATGCTCAAATTTGCCCCTCTGCCGTCAATACCCTTTATAGAAATGTCCTTTCATGTCATTTCCGCCCGCTCAAAGGGCTTTGACCGTTTTATGGGCATTTGTTGGACATTTTTGCCCCTGGAAAAAATAAAACAAAAATTAAAAAAGAAGAGAGAGAGCACACTTACCTTTTGCCCAAGTGCCATGTGCTCTTCAGTCGAAGCGCACAGTGTCAGGCTCAGCCCACCATCGCCGTTCGTCGCCGTCCTCTCCGCACGCGCCGGTGCGCGCCTTTGACAGCCGACGTTTGATAGTCGCGTGAAAGAACATGCGGTGCCCCCATGTTTGGTTTTGGTAATTGATGACAATCTCTATGGACTAATGGTTGCCTTGAGTTATATTTGAAGGTTTTGTCCATAGGCTTTTTTTGGAGTACATGTGTTGGTTTCAAGGAGAGTTTGTGTTGACCAAGGTGCTATTCAAGGAATTATCCAAAGATTGGTCATTTGAGAGTTGAGCTTATTGCAAGCATGTCTTGAAGAAGAAGATTGTGTGATCATTCATGTTTACCTTCAAGACATCATCCAAACGAAGAGAGTTGGAAAGATTCAAGGTTGATCAAGACTAAGTCAAGAGTGAATCAAGTTGATCAACTCACAAAGCGTAGAAGATATACCGAGAGGGATCAAGTGATCCCATGGTGTGGTAAGCATTGTCCATTGTGCTTTGTGTACTAACCCATGGTCTATGTGAGAGTTCTACGTGGGGTTAGGTACGTGTTTATGGGCTTGTGTCAAGATAAAGATATCACTCAACCCATGGAGAGGATGACATCAAGTGGTGATCGTCATCAAGATTGCCGTGTGCAAGTTCAAGTGGATCATCGCGAAGAGATCAAGTGCTTGAAGCTTGCCGGCCATTGTGGTGACAATGGACTTGTGAAGATGTGCCGAAGAGTGGCTCACCCATAGTGGACTATGGGGGAGCAATCATCTAGTCTTCATCGTGCCAACGCAATCAAGTAAGGTGGTCCAACTTGAGGGAGTCAAGATCGCCATCATCTAGCTCAAGTGGACCATGTGCAAGGCAAAGGTTTGCTCTTGATAGGTTTTCTATTTTACCGGTCTCATGGTGGTAGTTTGGAGACCGGGTTATAGGATCGTTTGTCGTACTATCAAGGGGGCTCTCAAGTTGGTAGCTTGATCGTATCGTTAGTAGAGAGCTCAAACCATTGCATCTTTGCATCATCTTTCTTGGTTCTTGTTTGGTTCTCTTTGTGGGTCTTAGAGCTTATGGTCATCTTGTTGACAAGCTTGAGTTCATCGAAAACGGAGTTCGCTTGCATCTTTTATGATGTTTTCGATGTTGGAGGTTTTGCCGGTTCTTCTCGGTTGGAGGTTTCACTCCTCTTTTTGTTAGGCATACCTCCCCTGCCTCTTCTTACTATAACCAGTCGCTGTTTTGATGCTACTCGTCGTCTTGTTTCCAACAAGCTTGAGTTTGCTCAATTCGAAGCTCATATGCAGAAGTTATGGCAGTTCTGGTTTTCTTGAGTGTGGTTTTTGTCACGGTCCCAGCGGTAGTACCGTGGTACCCAGCGGTAGTACCGCTGAGGAGTCACAAGCGGCAGTACCGCTCCGCAGCGGTAGTACCGGCGATGACTCCGCAGCAGTACTACCGCTGGCTTACCATGTCCCTACCGCGTCGATTTGAGGAGTCTTTTTTGTGTCGGATTGTGCAGTACCTCGCTGCGGCAGTAGTGCGGCAGTACCGCTCCTTAGCGGCAGTATCGCTCCTTAGCGGCAGTACCGCCCTTCCTCCGCGGTAGTACCGCCCGGTTCCCTCTTTCCCTTTCCCCTTCGTTTTGCGCGGCAGTACCGCCGAAGGGAGCGGTAGTACCGCTTAACCCAACGGTAGTACCGCTGTCTCCTGCGGTACTACCGCCCCAAGGTTCATGTTTTGTTGCTCCTTTTCCCTGTTTCTTCTGCCTGAGCGGTAGTACCGCTCGTATGCGGGCTGAGCACATAACGGTTGGATTTTCCCCCTCCTATAAAAGGGGGTCTTATTTCCTAATGAATCTTATCCTTTGAGCTCGTGTTCTTCCCCCATTGTTGACCTTCTTCGAGCTTGCTAACTCTCAATCCCTCCATGGATTCTTACTAGTTTTTGAGGGAAAAGAGAGAGGAGATCTAGATCCACATTTCCACCAATCACTTTCTCCTCTATGTGAGGGGAACCCCTTGGATCTAGATCTTGGAGTTCTTGGTGTTCTCTTTCTTGTTCTTCCTCTCATTTTCCTCCCTAGCATTAGTTGCTTCAGTGGGATTTGAGAGAGAAGGACTTGGGCACTCCGTGTGCCCTTGCCATTGCATTTGGTGCATCGGTTTGAGTTCTCCACGTGATACGTGGAAGTTACAAGTTGAGAAGCTTATTACTCTTGGGTGCTTGGTACCCTTGAGCTTGTTCCTCTTGGGTGTTTGGGCGCCCTAGACGGTTGTTGGTGTTCGGAGCTCAATCATTGTGGTGCAAAGCTCCGGGCAAGCGTCGGGGTCTCCAATTAGGTTATGGAGATCGCCCCGAGCAATTTGACGGGTACCGGTGACCGCCCCCAAGGGTTGCCAAAGTGTACGGGTTTGGTGACCGCCCCCAAGGGTTGCCAAAGTGTACGGGTTCGGTGACCGCCCCCAAGGGTTGCCATTTGTACGGGTTCGGTGACCGCCCCCAAGGGTTGCCATTTGTACGGGTTCGGTGACCGCCCTCAAGGGTCCCTTAGTGGAATCACGGCATCTTGCATTGTGCGAGAGCGTGAGGAGATTACGGTGGCCCTAGTGGCTTTTTGGGGAGCATTGTGCCTCCACACCGCTCCAAACGGAGATTAGCATCCGCAAGGGTGTGAACTTCGGGATACATCGTCGTCTCCTCGTGCCTCGGTTATCTCTTACCCGAGCCCTTTACTTATGCACTTTACTTGGTGATAGCCATATTGTTTCTTGTCATATATCTTGCTATCTCATAGTTGCTTATCTTTCTTAGCATAAGTTGTTGGTGCACATAGGTGAGCCTAGTTGTTTTAGGTTTTGTGCTTGGCAAATTAACCGCTAGGTTTATTCCGCATTTGTTCAAGCCTAAACCGTAATTATTTTAAAATGCCTATTCACCCCCCTCTAGGCGACATCCACGATCTTTCATCGCGCCACAGTAGCTCGAGGAAGGATACCTAGTGATGCCCGCAACCCGTTGGATAACCCTAGATTGTTTTCCCTCTCTTTCCCCGCCCGCTCTCCTCCCCACAGCCGCACCCGAGAGCTGCCACCGCCATGACCTTCGCCGTCGCTACGACCATCATCCTCCCAGCCGACTGAAACGCTGTCCAAGAGACACGCACGCCTCGACTACATTACCTCCTCAAAGCAACTCGAGCAGGACCACCACAACGTGACCAGATGGACCGTCTTCCTTGTCTGCGGCCACCGGAGCGCCATCGTCGATTCATCGCCCCTTCATTGCTAAGCCACAAAAATATTGCAGTCGTGCTCATGGTGCCCCTACGATGTCGTCCAGTCCCCTAAACCACTGGATTTGTGCCCACCTGCTTGAATCCGTTGAGCACCGCCGTCGGCCGACGCCCAACTCGTCTCCGCAGTTGATTCCGACCACGCCCGCATGTGCTGCTGGCGCCAGCAAACACGCCTCATCGCACTCATTCGAACAAGACTCTTCGCCAACCAAATGGTCACCGAAGATGCGATTCCGGCCATCACCACCATGGTTTTGGTCACCATAGCGCTCGCCGCTGTATAAAACGCCACCTGGGTCACTGACGTGTGGGGTCCAGGTTGTGACACTGATAATGGGACCCACTATCTCATGGGGCTGTTAAATTAGGTATTTTTTTTGTTTTTGACTTAGATTAGGTATAGTTAATATAAAATAAAGAGCCTATGACAAGTGGGCCTAATCCCTGTTGGTACACTGGTCATACACTATGGATATTTTTTACTTTACTTTTTCTTTTTTATTGACGAGAGGGCCCACCGGTAAGTGAAAGTGAGAGGAGAGAGAGTTGTTTCTTTCAAAAAATCATATGGATAACGGGGCCCACCCATAAGTGACACATGGAGACAGAGGCAAAATGTCCAACAAACGTCTGGTAGAGGGTCAAAGCCCTTTGACTGGATGGTAACGACACAGAAGAGCATTTCTACAAGGGCACTTAATGGCAGATGGACAAATTTCGGTATGCTTTGAAATTAGTGATAAATCCGAGTAGTGAGTTCGAGTTAGGGGCACAAATATAGTGGGTTCGAGTTAGGGACACAAATTAGGGGTAAATTTGAGTAGTGGGTTTGAGTTAGGGTCACAAAACAGAGGGAATCCCGACGTCTACATTGATGCGATTAGTGCATGTAGCCTTGCATTATTGTGGTTTATGTATGAAACTATTATTTAAGAGTTTTAAGCTCTAAATATCACACACGGGTACAAATGGCCAAAATGCTTAAACAGCCGAAAGGTAACAAAATTGCACGACGCCTCGTGCTGCACTAAGCTACGATGAACATGCATTTTAGCACTTTTGTGGCTTGCATGTCTACCTACTAAGGTAATCAAAGATTCAAAGTTATCTCTTAATAGAGCAAAAAATATGTACATAACTTTTCCTCTACTGATAGTATCGGAAAAGGTTCTCATCCCTCTTTATAGATAAAACAAACCACCACACAAACAACCATAATTCAACTCATATACGAAGTATCAACACACACGACACCACAACATAAAAGGGAGGTTTACTGGAGGCATCTAGCATGCAAAGCCCTAAAAAAAATCTAGCATGCAAGTTGATCCGGCTCAGGGGACGGCAATGATGGTGGCGGCGACAAGTGGTGCGCCAAAGAACAGGAAACCTGAAGAACCTCGTCGATGCCGTCGCGCTTTTGCCGCTTGTTAAAAGCATCTATAGCCGGACATGGCAAATCCGGCCTCTCAAACATCCGTGGACGCGACTGGGTGCTTCCGTGGACAATGACCCGTCTCAAAATTTTGATTTTACAATCGAATCGAACACCTCAAATTAGAAATCTCAAATCTATATTATTACATGCAACGTGAAACCTAATCTAAGCGGAGCTCGCCCGGTTTCGCTGTGTCCATGTCCGGCGGCCGGCTTCACTCCCCAGAGTGTTGGTCCGGTCGCCGACAAGGTAGAGTAGGGCATGGGACACGAGCCGGCTCACGGGACTCCAGGCGCGCCATCTCCGATGCTCTACTCTTCCTCATCGGAGCACGGGACCCGAACGATGCCGGTGGACGTCGGATTGATGATGGATCCGTCCTGTGACGAGCTGGCGACATCCACACTACGCGGTTGTGGCGTCCGGACTTGTGCACCATATGGGGCGCCGAAGAATGCGACTCCGCCTCGCCGACTTCCATCGCCGCGAAGGCTGCCACCACCTCCCGCGCCCGCTGCCTCGCACGGCGGGCACGCCGCGCCATGTTTGCGTCGGACGACGCCCATGGCCTTAGTGTGCCAATGGAGGGGTTGCGCGTTCGCCACCGTGTTCGGACGCCATACGAACAACATCGCCTCAGGTAAGGAAGCGACGACACACCTAGCGCGGATCCATGCGCCATTTGGGCGGACGCTTCCCGACAGAAGGAGTCTAAGCGCTGCCTCGCGCGGGCCTCCACCCGGGAGCGGCAGAGCGCAAGCCGGACGTGCATTTCCTCCTCGGGGCCGCATGCGATGAGCTCGGGGTCGACGGATTTGGAGGTGAAGGACTCGGATCTGCTGTCGGCCATGTCGGAGAAGACCGGAGATCGCCGGAGGTGAGCTCGAGTGGCGGAGTGGAGTGGGGTGAAATGACTAGGGTTTGGTCCGGCGAGCGGATGGGGAGGAATATATGTGGGGTCGGTTGGGCCAGGGTGGGCTGGATCCGACGTGCCGAACGCCCCCATATATCCACATCAAATTTGGACTAAATATGAGGGGTGCCGGTCAGTCCGGATGTTTGAGGTCCGTTTGAGGCGCCCGTCTGGGTCACATTTCGTGACTCGAAGTGACCGAGCCGTCCGTCCGAACGTTTCAAGCGGGTTTTAGGTGTCCGGGTGTAGATGTTCTAAGGGCATGTACAATAGTGGCATATTGATACATATGCCTCATGACAAAAAGTAATTTGAGGCACTTATATTTATTTTTTCTTTACAATACAAGCTACCACTAGTGGGCCTAATTAAGAAATAGAAAATAAAGACTCTAGTACACATGCATCTCTACTTTTTACTTCAACTTTTTCAGCTTTTGTCACCGGACCACACTTTTTTTCTTCAAGCACCCGCCTCCTGGAGAGGATCCCGCTTCTCTATCCGAACCTACTTTATGTCATATCCGATCCTACATGGCATATGATGCATCACCTTGAGGCTATGCATTGTACATACCCTAAGCGCTTCAACATACTCACAAGGTTTGCCGGCACAAATTCCATTAATTTAATTGGCATATATTTTTTCCAAGCCTTGATTTGCCCTACTTCTCCTACCAAGTGTGTCAAACTAAAAAGTTAAGTTTGTCGAAGAAATCGACCATCATGGTTATGGCAAAATTTAGCACAAGTGTGATATGTGAGCAAAATAAACAACAGGCACAGACAGTCATCACACTTGTTGCAACTTTGACAATGTATGGATACATACATACCTACTCGCATTGTTTTCCCATGAAGCTCTCTTCTCCATGGCCACAGCCCACAGGATATGCCCTCCTGTCCTTGCTAGGCAGCTAGGCATCCATGCTCGCACTTGTGATCGCTTGGCCCACGGCCACATCGACCCTGCATGCTTGCCAATTTCTGCCTTTTGAGGTGTTGCCTGTCCCGCCAATCATCTCCCCTTCAACTTGCTGCAGGCCTTACCTCATCTGTCCCCGCAAAAGGGCAAAGGGCCATACTGTTATGGAGTAGCGCCCTGCTCTGCCATGTTGCTCTCAATAGGATTATTCCTTGGTGGCTTGCTATGCCATGTAGCTCTCAATAGGGTTAATCCTATATTCAGAAGCACAGTGTCGTAATGGGATCCGTTGGTCTCAACGATTGCTCCAATTTTATAATTTCGCTATGAATATGATTCTTGGATGCCCCGCACCTACTTAACTGAGTATCGCTCTTGCTGGTGAATCTCAAAGCACACCGGATATTACATTTGAGAGTGACCGTTTTAATAAACAAGAAAAAGAACGACACGGGTTATCTGCGCTCGAGCTCATATGAGTTCGGGGAACAGTAAAACCCAAAAAGTCAAAAAAATCTGAACTATTTTTTAGCAAACGTTGACAAATGTTTTATTGTTTGCAAAGTCTCATTATGGAATAACATTCGTGGAAGACGTGTCAAAAAAAATTCGATGATCCAAAACATTATTTTCGAAAGCATTTTGGAGTTCTGATTTTTTTTGCCTTGACTTCCACAAATGTCATTTCATACTGAAACTTTGCAAACATTCAAAATATTTTTCAAAGTTTGCCAAAAAGATCACTTTTTTTTTGGATTTTACTGTTATACGGAGCTGAGAAGGACACTTTAGTAAGTTTAAAGCAACTCAAGCAGAGTAGTCAGAATCGCAGCCTCCAAAACATATGGCGGGTGCTTCGTAATTTTTTGAAGGTCGCGGCTCTTCATGCAAACTCAGATTCTCCTTGATTGCTTGAAAATATAGAATTTTTTCTTGTGTATTCCTGCAGGCAATGAACTGATTTCTGCAATTACTCTAATATTATATTCCCTCTAGAACATCTATACAGAGTGATCATCCAGCCCTAATAATTAAGAGGGCACCGAGGGAGCTGCCGTGTAGGCTGGAGCACACACGAAAAGGAACTCGAATTAGCATGATAGCCTGCATCATGGCGAAGCGTGTGAGGTCAAACAGACGAGTCCAGAGAAAGCGCAACGCCATCTCGGTCTCGGCCATCGTATCGCACCCCATGCTCACTCCCGTAGTGGCCTCTGGCAACCAATCATCCAGGTTTACCACGACCCTCTGTGCCTTGAGGCGCACAAGTCAATGGCATCATTTCATTTCCCCCTCGCCTCTTTTCCTTGGGGGCACCGCAAAATGATGACAGTTTTCTGAGGATCTCCGGAAGGTCGCTGTATTTTTTTTTCTATCATGGTTGTCTCCGCTGCGTCTGGTTATGTGATCCTTTCGTTGATGATACTAAAAGAAAATAAGACTGGAGGTTTGCTGGGTAAAGGTGGTAACCGAGGGGTACTTAGGCCACTTTTAGCATACCGCCTATTCTAAAAGTGCAAAAGCTTCCTTATATACCATTTTTCTAAAAAATAATAATCGATTGAACACAATTTTTCCATACAAATTCATTCGAAACACATATTTAGACTACTTCGTTTCATAATTAAACAACACTATTATATATAGGGGTTGGTACATGTTTCGTCCTACTTTCTTCGATAGAAACTTTGGGACACTCTTTGAAGTTCTTTGTGTTGGATTGAATATTATGAATTCGAAGTTGTTTGATGCATATCGAATAATCAACTCACGGATACTTGTGGTGACATTAGAGTTGGTTGATGCGTATCATATGATGTTAATTTAGTACGAACTCTAGGGCTGTTTGTAACACTTATGGGGATGACTCAACAAATTGATTGAATAAGATAACTTTGAGGTGGTTTCGTGCCCCACAACAATTTCATCTTATGTTCTCCGCTAGATAAGAACTTTGGAGTGATTCTTTGTCACACGTTGAAGGATTGTTATATGATTCAATTATGTTAGCACTTTTGATAGATTGCACTAGTGAAAGTATGAACCCTAGGTCTTATTTTCAAGCATTGCAATACCGTTTGTGCTCACTTTTGTTACTTGCTACCTTGCTGTTTTTTATATTTCCATATTACAAAAACCTATATCTACTATCCATACTACACTTGTATCACCATCTCTTCGTCGAATTAATGCACCTATACATTTTTTCATTGTATTGGGTGTCGTGGGAATGAGTCTGACAATAAGAGTAGGGGGTACGTAGGAGGAGGCAGTGCCCTAGCTACGGCGAGGTTGTACACACAAGTTTACGAGTTCAGGTCCCTCTCGGAGGAGGTAATAGCCCTACGTCTCGGTGCCGCGGAGGCTAGTCAACTGGATAAGTGTTAAAGTTACAGGGGGTGTGAACCCTTGTGCCAGAGAAGGAGGTGGCTTATATAGAGTGCGTCAGGACCCTCGCAGCCCTCGGTTACATAGGGTTCAATGTGAGTTAAGACTGGGGCGTTACTGGTAACGCACACTATTAATGATCTTTATGATGATGGAGTGAATACTTCACCGTTGCCATCCTGGGGCGAATCTAGGCCTTCTGCACTCCGAGTGGTTCTTTGTATGGTCGAGTGTTGTTATCGTGGTCGAGTGAAATTGAGATATCCGAGTGGAATCTTCTGTCGAGTGGATTGCAATTCAGGGTGATTTCATTCGGTATCTTCTGTTGTACTTTATATGTCTCTGACTTTAGGGCAGTGTCCTTGGGTAGGGTGTCTAGGTCAGGCCTAAGACCCTACCCTAGGTACATGTCATCATCATTAGCTCCCGAATGGATTGAGGTCCGAGTGAAGAAGGGCTGAACTTGGTTCCGGCTCGATTCAATGCTTCAAAGGCTTTCCTTCAAGGTCCTTGAAGTATACTGGTACTTCAACCCTGCATCAGTCGCCTTGATCGATTCTGGCTTCTGAGCTAACTGAGTGAATTATGTTGCATATCTTCGAGTATATTGGAGCGTGATATTTTTGGCGCGATTTATTGTTCTGCGGTTCCCGGATCTTGTGGGATTCAAAATTTGGAGAAGCGCGCGGGACGGAGCATGGCGCAGTAAGCGAAGCGAACAAATAGGGACTCCTCGATCCTCGACGCTTTTTCTGCCATGTACCGAGCCCGCGTCTGTTACGGTATGCGATTGGATCGCATGGGCCCACGGGTCAGCCACTCAGAAGTGGGACTATACAGGGGGTCGTTGCCGATGCGAGGCACTGTTCCCTTCATTCGCCCCCTTTCTCTCTGCCTCTGATATGTCTCCAACATATCTATTTTTCCTAACGCTTTTCCTCTTGTTTTGGACTCTAATTTGCATGATTTGAATGAAATTAACCCCGGACTGACGTTGTTTTCAGTAGAACTACCATGGTGTTGTTTTTGTGCAGAAATAAAAGTTCTCGGAATGGAACGAAACTTTGCAAGGATTTTTTATACCAATAATAAGAATTTCTGAAGCCAAGACCCACCAGAGTGGGGCACCTGGGTGAGCACAACCCACCAGGGCATGCCCCCTCTCCTGGCGCGCCCAAGTGGGTTGTGCCCACCTGATGGCCTGCAGACCCTGAAACCGACGCTATAAAATCTTATTTTTCCAGAAAAAATCAGTGAGAAAGAATTATCGCGATCCACGAGATGGAGCCGCCGCCAAGCCCTATTCTTCCTCGGGATGGCAGATCTGGAGTCCGTTTGGGGCTCCGGAGAGGGGGTCTTCATTCTTCGCCATCACCAACCCATCTCCATCGCCAATTCCATGATGCTCCCCATCGGGAGTGAGTAATTCCTTCGTAGGCTTGCTGGTCGGTGAGGAGTTGGATGAGATTCATCATGTAATCGAGTTAGTTTTGTTAGGGCTTGATCCCTAGTATCCATTATGTTCTTAGATTGATGTTGCTATGACTTTGCCATGCTTAATGCTTGTCACTTTGGGCCTGGGTGCCATGATTTCAGATCTAAACCGTTTATGTTATGATCATTATATCCATGTTCTAGATCCGATCTTGCAAGTTATAGTCACCTACTACGTGTTATGATCCGGCAACCCCAGAGTGACATCAACCGGGCCCACTCCCGGTGATGACCGTAGTTTGAGGAGTTCATGTATTCACTACGTGTTAATTCTTTGTTCCGGTTCTCTATTAAAAGGAGGCCTTAATATCCCTTAGTTTCCAATATGAACCCCGCTGCCATGAGAGAGTAGGAAAAAAGATGTCTTGCAAGTTCTTTTAATAAAGCACGTATGACTATTTACGGAATACATGCCTACATTATATCGATGAACTGGAGCTAGTGCCGTATCGCCCTAGGTTATAACTGTCACATGATGAATATCATCCAACAAGTCACCGATCCAATGCCTATGAAATTTTCCATATTGTTCCTGCTAAGTTACTACTGCTATCATCACTGTTACGCTTGCTACAAAAATACTGCTATCACTCTTACTGTTACTATTGCTGCCGTCACTACTATCAAAACTATCATATTATTGTGCTACTGATTACTTGCTGTAGATAATTAATCTCTAGGTGTGGTTGAATTGACAACTCAGCTGCTAATACCCTCAAATATTCTTTGGCTCCCCTTGTGTCAAATCTATAAATTTGTGTTGAACACTCTACCCTCGAAAACTGTTGCGATCCCCTATACTTGTGGGTTATCAAGACCTTTTTCTGGCGCCATTGCCGGGGAGCATAGCTATATTTGTTGAGTCACTTGCGATTATTATCATATTATCACTATGAAGAATCTGAAGGATGCTAATACTAAGATATTTCCCTCAAAGACGAGGGGAGGTAAGGAACTACCATCCAGTTCTGCTTTAGATTCACCTTCTGTTGTAAGTAAACTTGCAACACCGCTACATGCTATTAATTTTGATATGTCACAAGTTATTGATGATGCTACTTCTGCTATGGATAATGCTTATGATGATGCTAGTACCTTGCTTAATGATGATGTGCCACTTGGTGACTTTCTTGATAAACAAATTACTAGAGTTATACAACATGATGTTGTTGAATCTGATGATGAGCTTGAAACTGAAACTCCTAAAACACCTGCTTGAACTAGCCCTCCTAGATATGAATTTCCTAAGGTACCGGAAGGTTATGTTATGAGTGAAGAAACAACTAGAGATATTCTTCCTTGCAGAGATAGAGATGATCTAGAGAAATTATTATGCAAGTATAAAGAAAAATCTCTGAATGCTAGAATGAAATGCGATCCTAAGTTTGCTACTTCACCTATCTTTATTGATGATAAGGATTATGAATTCTCTATCGACCCAGAGTTAATTACTTTGGTTGAATCCGATCCTTTCCATGGTTATGAAACTGAAACTGTTGTGGCACATCTTACTAAGTTGAATGACATAGCCACCCTTTTTACTCATGATGAGATGACTCGCTACTACTTTATTCTCAAATTATTTCCTTTCTCATTAAAGGGTGATGCTAAAGCTTGGTACAATACTTTTGCTCCTAGTTGTGTGCGTAGTCCCCAGGATATGATTTATTACTTCTCTGAAAAATATTTTCCTGCTCATAAGAAACAAGCTGTCTTTCAGGAAATATTTAACTTTGTTCAAATTAAAGAAGAGAGTCTCCCACAAGCTTGGGGGAGGCTTTGCCGATTACTTAATGCTTTGCCTGATCATTCCTCTTAAGAAAAATGAAATACTTGATATCTTCTATAATGGACTAACCGATGCTTCTAGGGACTTCCTAGATAGTTGTGCTGGTTGTGTTTTCAGGGAACGAACTGTTGGACAAGCTCAAGAATTATTGAATAATATATTGAAAAATTATGATGATTGGACTCTTCCTGAACCACCGCCTAAACCCACTCCGAAGAAGAGGGGTATATTATATCTCAGTCTTGAAGATATGCAAGAGGCAAAGAAATCTATGAAGGAAAAAGGTATTAAAGCCGAGGATGTTAAAAATTTACCTCCTATTGAAGAAATACATGGACTTAATACACCACCACCACCACCTAAGGTGGTAGAGGTAAATTCTCTTATGAAGTTCAATGATAATGATAATCCTCATAATATGCATCCTAGCCAATGCCTTTATGAGTTTGAAAATTATATTAGAAAACAAGATCACTTCAATGCAAATGTTATGAAACAATTGAAATACAATTCTGATATGATTGCCCGCTTGAGTGACTTGTTATTTAGAATATCAAATGATGTTAGAGGTGTTGGGAAGCATACTTCTATGGTTCAAACTCAGTTAGAACAAGTTGCTAAATCTCAAAGAGAGTTTCTTAATCAAATGAATAATAATATGCATGACTTTGCTGTTAGAGTTGCAACTAGAGGAGGCAGAATGACTCAAGAACCACTTTATCCTCAGGGACACCCAAAAAGAATTGAACAAGATTCACAAAGAGCTAACACTAGTGCACCTAGTTCTTCTAAAAAGGAAAAGAAAATGAAGAATGATAGGACTTCACATGCTCCTAGTGAACCTGAAATAGAGAAACCTCCTGACGTAGATAATGAAGTTTCTATCTCTGTTGCTGAAACTCAGTCTGGTAATGAACACTCACCTAGTGATAATGAAAAAGATAATGTTGATGTTTATTAACGGATCATTTTTGAACGGTATGAAGTTGATGAATTTAGTAAGCACTACCTCCTGTCCCTACTTTTTATTCTCTGTTTTTATTAGTTAAATAAAATAAAATGCCATGTTTTGTCTGTTTTCTGAATTTCCCGTGCAATAAAAAATGACCCCAAAAAAATTCTCAGAATGCCTTGAAAATTTTACATGATTTTCTTCTGAATATTTGAGAATTTATGGTGTAAATAACATCAGAGGGAGGTGCACCAGGTGGGCACAACCCACCTGGGCGCGCTAGGACCCCCCAAGCGCGCCTTGGTGGGTTGTGGTCCCCATGTGGCCCCCTCACTTATCTCTTCATACGACATCATCACCTACATCCGGAAAAAATCTCCATTGCTCTCTCTCCCATGTTCTTGCTCTCAAACCCGTAGATTTCGATCTCTTTGCTCGAAGCTCCGTTTTCGAAACTGTTTTGGGGGGTTGTTGCTTGGTATGTGACTCCACCGTTTGTCCAATTAGTTTTTGTTTTAGTGGTTTATATTTTGAATAATTAGCTACGCTGCTGTAGATGATCTTGCACGTTGAATTCTTAGTGTTCTAAGTAGTTTGAATGCTTGCTTTGGCCTCTATGTATCCCTATGAGTAGTTGGTATCATTTTTGTGAAGTTTTGTTGAGAAAATTTTCTGGGCTAATAAATTTCAGAATTTTTTTCATAGGAAAACCATGAATATCTTCAGGAAGTTTGCCTCCAAGAAGAACTCCAAGGGTGTTATTGGGGAGTCATCTGATAGTGATCTCCATCTTCGGAGGTTGGCGGAAGTACGACCGTGTGAATGGCCGCACACCCCTTTTCTGGAAGAGGCTGGAATCCTTCAGGAGTTCATGCAATATGCTGCTAATGCCGGCCTCACCGACTTCATCGCAGATGAGTGTGAACAACACCAAATCCTCACAAACATCTTTGTTCATAGTTTTACTTTTATGCCTAGGAATAATCCTCTGGAAGTGAGCTTTGATTTATACGCTGAAAACCATCAGATACCACTTACTGAGTTTTGTAACATATGCATGATCCCTTCTGATGGGAGCCTGGCCGAGCCCAGGCCGACTGAGTTTGAGACCTTTTATCGCACTTTGACAGTGGAAGATGAGAGAGGGGTGTCAGCTATCACTAGTGCTGGCTTGCATTTTCCTGCTATCACTACTGGAATCAGCTTCTTTGCCGTCCGCCATGGCAGACGGCAAAGGCATAGATCCCGGACGGCAAAGTTCTTTGTCGTCAGCCAGCTGACAGCAACAGGTCCGGCTGAATAGGCTACGACAAAGGCTTCTTTGCCGTCAACTGGCTGATGGCAAAGATGAAATGGTATTTGCCGTCAGCCAGCTGACGGCAAAGGTCCTGGACGGCACATGTGACATCGTCTGGCCGTTAGGGGGCTAACGGTGAGCTTTGCCGTCAGCTGGCAGACGACAAAGACCATTGCACCTTTGCTGTCAACCAACGGACAACAAAGTAACCAAATAGGACAGCCCCCAGGCTGTACAGGGAGCTGCCACGTGGCATCTTGGCCGTTCGCCAGCGGACGGCAAAGATCCTGTATAGCCCCTGTTTTTTCGTGTTTTTTATTAAATTCATTCAATTTGAACACACAAGTTTTAACGCACAAATTTCAACACACAAATTGCACAAAAGACATATCCAACACACAAGTTTCATCATATATACATACATAACCAACACATAGTTCCATCCATACATATTACAAAAGTTTCACATTGTTCATCCAACACCATTATCCATCCATATAACAAGTTCCATCTGTGCAAGTTCATCGATACAAAATAAAAGTAGAAAGGGAAAAGAAGCACTCCATCCATGCAAGCTTCTGTGAATTAAATGAGATCTACAAAATGTTAAACAAGAAAGTTAGAAGAAGAAGAAAATGAATAAGAAGAAGAAGACTGGAATAAGAAGTAAGCATACTTAGGTAAAATGAGCTAACCTAGCTAATTATGCCATCTTTGAGTGAACTAAGCATATTATGCCATCTTGGTCATTTTGGAGCTAACCTAGGTAAACTAGGTCATTTTGGAGCTAACCTAGGTAAACTTGGTCATTTTGGAGCTAACCTAGGTAAACTTGGTCATTTTGGACCTAACCTAGGCAAACTAGGTCATTCTGGAGCTAACCTAGCTAAAATGGATCATATTGGAGCTAACCTAGGCAAACTTGGTCATTTTGGAGCTAACATAGCTAAAATGGATCATATTGGAGCTAACCTAGGTAAACTTGGTCATTTTGGAGCTAACCTAGGTAAAATGGATCATATTGGAGCTAACCTAGGTTAAATGGGTCATTTTGGAGCTAACTTAACTAATTATGCCATTTTTGAGTTAACTAAGCATAATTATGCCATTTTTTAACACAAGTAAGCCAAGTGTATGTCATTATTGAGCAAACCTAGGAAACTAAGCATATTAGAGCTAACTTATGTCATTTTAGAGGAAACAAAGCTAAGTATATATAGATCATTCTGGAGATCTGACATACCTGACATAGTTCAATCCTCATTCTTCTTCTCCTTCTCCTTCCTCATCCTGATGCGCCAAGAGTGGCGAGGCGGTGGAGGCAGTGGGATGTAATCTTCTAACACAATTGGCATGGTCATGTCGCCCGGCTGTGGGATCACCGGCGCCACCACCATCGCGAGGTCATTGTCAGGCACCACCACCATCGCGAGGCCATCTTCAGGCAGCACCATCGCTAGGTCATCCTCAGCCACCACCATCTCTTGCCCATCGTCATCCACCACCATCGCTACGTCATCCTCAGCCACCACCATCTGTTGCCCATCGTCAGCCTGGACCTCCTCATCCCCACTCTGCTCCTCTTCTTCCCCACTCCATTCTGGATCATCCTCGCTGCTGCTTTTGCTGCAGCCGGAGTCGCTGCTGCTGCTCCCATTGCCTGACCAAATGCAACAATGACCGTTAACAATCGATGTGAGAAAAAGAAAAATGTAGAGGAAGAAGAGGCAGAACGTACTGGCATTATCGTCGTCCTGGTAGCGCAACCGACACATAGTCGTGTTGAACACCTTCACGGTGAGCATGGCGTCGCCGTCATACCTGAAGAGAAGGAAGTACCCGTGCCGCAGGTCGTAGGCATGGTAGAACCGCTCCCAGCCACGACACAGGTACATGTGGCCGTACCTGATCACCAACTCCACGTCCCAAAGCCTGCGAAGCCCCCTGCCGGCCCGTCGCAGCTTCACATTCTTTAGCCGATGGCCGTCCAGCATCGTCATAAAAGTGTCAGGCAGCCTCTGTAGTTTGGGACAAAGAGTGATGTAGCAAACAACAGAGTTATCATAATGAGATGGGTGAAGGGGAGATCTCTCCTTTTATATACCTGCCTCTTGGAGGAAGTCCCAAGTATGACACTGAAGAACTCGAAAGCATCCAACTCGTACTCTGGTGTGGCAGAGCGGAGCCTATGGTGACGGCCTCCCCCAGCTCTAATAATCATCAGAAGAGACCAATTAGTATCTAGCTAGAAGCATATATATAAACATAGAGTCAAGTTTCTAGACATGAAAGAAAACTGAGAAAAAAAGCAATGCACTTGTGCTCAACAACATCAACAACACTTAATTAATTTGCTAGGTTAGTTGGCAATGGCAATTGGCACCCTTCAAAACTAGGAATTTCTTTAGACGTGAAAGAAAACTGAAAATTTTGAAAAAAGAGCATAGTAATCTAAAAATAGGAAAAATACACTTGTTCTTCCTCCTCTTTATCTTCTTCTTCTTCTTATTTTTTTTCATCTTTCTTCTTTCTTCTTAACCAAAACTAAACCTAAAGTTCCTTGTGGTGTGATCACATTGGAATACTTGTGGCAACAATCATAGTTACATTATAACCATATTCGAGGCACGGGGGCGGGGTGGCGCGAGGCGGCGACGGCTCGGGCGCGGGCGGAGAGAGAGAGAGAGGGGACGGGGAGATGGAGCGCGGGAGGGCGGGCGTCGATGGTGTCGGGGTGTCGGCGGTCGGGGTCTCTTTTTCCTTTTCTTCTTCTTCTTCTTCTCTTCTTCTTCTTCTTACTACTGCTACTGCTACTGCTACTGCTACTGCTACTGCTACTGCTACTGCTACTGCTACTGCTACTGCTACTGCTACTGCTACTGCTACTGCTACTGCTACTGCTACTGCTACTGCTACTGCTACTGCTATCAGCCAGCGGACGGCAAAGAGTTGGCAGACAACAAGTAAGCTAATTCCAGTAGTGTATTCATTACTTTGCTCTTTTCATTTCAAAATGCTTGCTTGCTAGGGAGAAGGTGGGTGCATTCAGCTCAACAGACCTTGCTATTTTGTGTCGTGCATTAGAGGGTGACAACACTTATAGCTTGGGAGCTATTGTGGCTCGTCGCCTCCACCTTAATAAATCTAAGGGTAAATTTCATGGTGGGATTTATGCTACTCGTTTGGCGGCTCACTTCGAGGTTGAGATATGCCCTCATGATTACCCTCTGACCAAGGTTTACCTAGATCGTGCTGCCATGGATCACCACCATTTTATTGATGATAAATCCCCTGATATTCCTATTCCTTATAACCTAGTTTTTAGCATTGAAACTCGTGATATTATTCTGTTGCCTCCTCCGGCTTTGTTTGATTCTGTTGCCGGGGGCGGATAGAGATCATGCCTGCGGACATCATCGCCTATCGGAACGCTCAGGCTGCTGCAGAGGCAAAGGAGGAGCCTCCGCAGTGGGATCAGTAGATGCCCGCTCCTCAGTACCCCTACTACCATCCAGACTTCTGATCGACTATCAAGTTAGGCCAAAAGCCTAAGCTTGGGGGAGTACGTGTTTCCCACTGACATTACATTCATGTTCACTCATCTTGTCGTTGTTCACACTTTTTCATTGTATCATCCATGTTTAAATTTTATTTTTCTTGCTTTCTTCTCATGTGCCTGAAAAACTTTAGAAAAATCAAAAAAATTAGTTGTAACTAGTTTACTTTCCATGCATGCTTAGTAGTAATGTTAAAAATAAAATCCAAAAAGATTTCCTTGTTCTTCTTTTGCTTGTTGGGAGCTTTCCCGTGTAAATAGTTTTTCTCGTTTTTGCTTTTCCCTTTTATTTGCTTGTTCAAGAAAACCAAAAACTCCAAAAATATTTCAGTGTGTTTCTCTGAATTTCTTTTCCTTTTATTTGAGTTGTGCCAAGGAGAAGACCATGATGAAAATGTTGAATGGCTCTCATATGAATAACTGTTGTACTAATAAAGAGCCCATTTTACCTTGTCTTCTCCTGTTGAATAAAATGCTTTGCAGATTCCAGCTTAGTCCATGGCACTCTTGCACTATTATTATTTTCATATCGTTCGGTCGTGCAAGTGAAAGGCAATAATGACGACGATGAACTGGCCGATGGCAGAGAGAAACTGGTATGAACTCGACTTGTTCTGTTTGTGTAAATATGTTTAACCTAGTATCCATGATTCAACCCTTTATGATTAAACATGTTTGCAATGACAATTAGAAATTATAGTTTCTCATGCCATGCATAAGTAGCTGGGAGTGGATAATGATTTATCTTGGATATCAACATTGCGTTAAAATGATTGTGATGTAGTATGATGATATGGTATCCTCCTCTGAATGTTCGAGTGGCTTGACTTGGCACATGTTCATGCATGTAGTTGAATCAAAACCAACATAGCCTCCATGATATTTATGTTCATGGTGTTCATATCCTACTCATGCTAGTGTCCGATGTTACTTATGCATAATGCATGATCATGATCGTTGTTGCTCTCTAGCTGGCCGCTCCTCAATCTAATTGCTAGCCTTCGCCTGTACTAAGTGGGGATTCTGCTTGTACATCAAAACCCTGAACCCATAGTTATTCCAGATGAGTCCACCATATCTACCTATATGCGGTATTACCCTGCCGTCCTAAGTAAATTTGCATGTGCCACCTCTAAAAACTTCTAAAAAAATATCCGTTTTGTGTGCCTCGATCGTTCATAAAACGATAGGAGGTAGTCGGTATCTTTCATGCTAAGCGGGTTACTCTCAGGTCGAGTATTTATTCACTCACCATCGCACGAGAAAAGGGCGGTAATAGGGATGCCCAGTCCCAAACTACAAAATACAAAAATATTTAATCTCTTAAATAATCAAACAAAAACTCTCAATGGAATCAAAACCTTTACTTTTTATCGCTTGGGAACCGCCACTAGCTTGTTTAGCATGGGAGATATTGATAACTGATAGTCGTGAAGTAAATGAGAAGGGTGCATGTCTCAAAATATCATTTATCTCTGTTTTAAAAACTTGAGCTCCGGCACCTTTGCAAATCACTGCTTCCCTCTGCGAAGGGACTATCCATTTACTTTTATGTTGTGTCATCACCTTCTAAAACAAGCGCGAGAACCTAAGAGCACAGCTGTCATGACTTATGCATTGTGTGTAGCTAATGTTGGGTGCATCATGACTGGATTTTTTCTACCATGAATTACAACATTTAGTCGCTGCTTGGACTTTGGAGGTGCTCTGCATTTATGTTTTGCGGTCTCAGAAAGGGCTAGCGAGATACCACTATTGTCATATTATATCATGGTTGTTTTAACAACGTGTTCGCGTTTGAGATGTCTTATTATTGCTCGCTAGCTGATTATGTCATTGATATGAGTTAATATAATCTTTAAGAGTTATTGTTGGCATGGTTAGTTATAATGTTGGCTGAAAACCTGGGTGCTGTTTAAGCTTATTTATCCAAACAAGAGCAAAAGAGTCTGTAAAAGTTTTTCTTTTTCACTTTCAGTTTCTCAACTGAATTGCTTGAGGACAAGCAAAGGTTTAAGCTTGGGGGAGTTGATACGTCTCCAGCGCATCTACTTTTCCTAACACTTTTCCTCTTGTTTTGGACTCTAATTTGCATGATTTGAATGAAACTAACCCCGGACTGACGCTGTTTTCAGCAGAACTACCATGGTGTTGTTTTTGTGCAGAAATAAAAGTTCTCGGAATGGAACAAAACTTTGCGAGGATTTTTTATATCAATAATAAGAATTTCTGGATCCAAGACCCACCAGAGGGGGGCACCTGGGTGAGCACAACCCACCAGGGCGCGCCCCCTCTCCTGGCGCGCCCAGGTGGGTTGTGCCCACCTGGTGGCCCTGCAGACCCTGAAACCGACGCTATAAAATCCTATTATTCTAGAAAAAATCAGGGAGAAATAATTATAACGATCCACGAGACAGAGCCGCCACCAAGCCCTGTTCTTCCTCGGGAGGGCAGATTTGGAGTCCGTTTGAGGCTTCGGAGAGGGGAATCTTCGTTCTTCGTCATCACCAACCCATCTCCATCGCCAATTCCATGATGCTCCCCACCGGGAGTGAGTAATTCCTTCGTAGGCTCACTGGTCGGTGAGGAGTTGGATGAGATTCATCATGTAATCGAGTTAGTTTTGTGAGGGCTTGATCCATGTATCCACTATGTTCTTAGATTGATGTTGCTATGACTTTGCCATGCTTAATGCTTGTCACTTTGGGCCCGGGTGCCATGATTTCAGACTTGAACCGTTTATGTTATCATCATTATATCCATGTTCTAGATCCGATCTTACAAGTTATAGTCACCTACTACGTGTTATGATCCGGCAACCCCGGAGTGACAAAAACCGGGCCCACTCCCGGTGATGACCGTAGTTTGAGGAGTTCACGTATTCACTATGTGTTGATGCTTTGTTCCGGTTCTCTATCAAAAGGAGGCCTTAATATCCCTTAGTTTCCAATATGGACCCCGCTGCCACGGGAGGGTAGGACAAAAGATGTCATGCAAGTTCTTTTAAGAAAGCACGTATGACTATTTACGGAATACATGCCTACATTATATCGTTGAACTAGAGCTAGTGCCATATCGCCCTAGGTTATAACTGTCACATGATGAATATCATCCAACAAGTCATCGATCCAATGCCTACGAACTTTTCCATATTGTTTCTGCTAAGTTACTACTGCTATCATCACTGTTACGCTTGCTACAAAAATACTATTATCACTATTACTGTTACTATTGCTGCTGTGACTACTATCAAAACTATCATATTACTGTGCTACTGATTACTTGCTGCAGATAATTAATCTCCAGGTGTGGTTGAATTGACAACTCAGCTGCTAATACCTTCAAATATTCTTTGGCTCTCCTTGTGTCTAATCTATAAATTTGGGTTGAATACTCTACCCTCGAAAACTATTGTGATCCCCTATACTTGTGGGTTATCAGCCTCCGCCTTGCTTCTTGATGCTCCCCACGCCTCCGCCCATCCCTCTTGATCTCTGCCGCCATGGTGAAGGACAAGACTGCGGCTCTAGAGCGCGCGAAGAAGGAGACGACGAAGTGCAAGAAGATGGCGAGGGGGTCGTCGTCACAGTCCGGTCTGCCGCCTGGTTGGATCCAGGGTGTAAGTGCATCTAGTGCCCCTTAGTGATTTTGGTGTATTGAATACTTATAGGTTAAGTGTCTAATGCGTTTGTGAGTGTGCACATGACTATAAGTCTATGCGGAGTTTGATATTTACAGAGAAAGTCGACCCCTGAAAATGAATGTCTTCAACTGAAGACCTTGGATTTCTGAAGACTTTCTAAAGACTTTGAAAGTGAAGAAATTGGTGTGACCTAAAGACTTGATATTCATGCAAGGAACAGGAAGCATGAATACTTTTGTTTTCGTAGTTTCATTTTATATTTCTTGAGTCATAGAAAACTGTTGGGGAACGTAGTAATTTCAAAAAAAAAAATCCTATGCACACGCAAGATCTATCATGGTGATGCATAGCAACGAGAGGGGAAGAGTGTTGCCCACATACCCTCGTAGACCGTAAGGGGAAGCATGATGACAACCTGGTTGATGTAGTCGTGCGTCTTCATTATCCGACCGATCCTAGTACCGAAAATACGGCACCTCCGCGATCTGCACACGTTCGGCTCGGTGACGTCCCACGAACTCTCGATCCAGCTGAGTGTCGAGGGAGAGCTTCGTTAGCACAACGGCGTGATGACGGTGATGATGAAGCTACCAGAGCAGGGTTTCGCCTAAGCACTACGACGATATGACCGAGGTGGATTATGGTGGAGGGGGGCACCGCACACGGCTCAGGGATCAATGATCAACTTGTGTGTCCTAGGGTGCCCCCTGCCCCCGTATATAAAGGAGCAAGGGGGAGGCCGGACGACCCTTATGGCGCGCCTGGAGAGGAGGAGTCCTCCCCCTAGTAGGAGTAGGACTCCCCTTTCCTAGTCCTACTAGGAGGGGAAAGGAAGGAGGAGAAGGGAGAAGGAAAGGGGGGCGCTGCCCCACCTTCCCAAGTCCAATTCAGACTAGAGGGGGAGGGGCGCGCGGCCCTGCCTTGGCTGGCCCTCTCTCTCTCCACTAAGGCCCATGTGACCCATTAGTTCCGGGGGGGGGGGGGTTCCGGTAACCCTCCACCACTGTGGTTTTCTCCGAAATCACCCGGAACACTTCCGGTCTTCAAATATAGTTGTCCAATATATCAATCTTTATGTCTCGACCATTTCGAGACTCCTCGTCATGTCCGCGATTACATTCGGGACTCCAAACTATCTTTGGTACATCAAAACACATAAACTCATAATACCAATCGTCACTGAACGTTAAGCGTGCGAACCCTATGGGTTTGAGAACTATGTAGACATGACCGGGACACATCTCCGGTCAATAACCAATAGCGGAACCTGGATGTTCATATTGGCTCCCACATATTCTATGAAGATTTTTATCGGTCAAACCACATAACGATATACATTGTTCCCTTTGTCATCGGTATGTTACTTGCCCGAGATTCGATCATCGGTATCTCAATACCTAGTTCAATCTCGTTATTGGCAAGTCTCTTTACTCGTTCCGTAATGCATCATCCTGTAACTAAATCATTAGTCACATTGCTTGCAAAGCTTATAGTGATGTGCATTACCGCGAGGGCCTAGAGAGACCTCTCCGATACTCGTAGTGACAAATCCTAATCTCGATCTATGCCAACTCAACAAACACCATCGAAGACACCTGTAGAGCATCTTTATAGTCACCCAGTTATGTTGTGACGTTCGATAGCACACTAAGTGTTCCTCCGGTATTCGGGAGTTGCATGATCTCATAGTCATAGGAACATGTAAAAGTTATGGAGAATGCAATAGCAACAAACTAAACGATCATCGTGCTAAGCTAACAGATGGGTCAAGTCAATCACATCATTCTCCAATGATGTGATCTCGTTAATCAAATGACAACTCATGTCTATGGTTAGGAAACATAACCATCATTGATTCAACGAGCTAGTCAAGTAGAGGCATACTAGTGACATTCTGTTTGTCTATGTATTCACACATGTACTAATTTTCGATTAATACAATTCTAGCATGAATAATAAACATTTATCATGATATAAGGAAATATAAATAACAACTTTATTATTGCCTCCAGGGCATATTTCCTTCAGAAATACTGTACTGTTAAAGGGGGTCGAGGTAAAACTAAGGAAAGGTTTCCAGGCGATGCTCAACTCAATATCCTACACCTACCAATCCCTTCGAGTGAAGCCATTGGAAATCTCATACAGTTCAGTCAACTTCTTCAGTGACAGAGACGGAGTTCTTCTAGTCTCTAATGAATTTCTTCTGACTGAGGAGTTAGGAATTCGCCAGTGCGAATGCCTACAAGTGAGGAACATGATAGCCGTGAGGAATTTGAACCTCAGATTTCCGATCATTGCTGTGCTATGCGCCAACTGTCCCAAAATATCTACTCACCTAACGGTCATATCATTGAAGGGCATTTATGTCTTATCATGTCGGGCTGATCCCTAGGCTTTAAATAGCCGCCCCTACAACCACTAGCTGGTTGGCTGCTCCGCGAGAAACTTACACTTGTCATTGAGAGCATCCCATCCTCTGAGGACTTTGAGCGAAATCAAGTGAGGAAAAACCCAAAACCTAACCCAAACACCTACAAATCCAAAGCGATTGAGCATCACTGAAGAGATTGTTCCTGTATGGAACTGACGCTTGTTACCTTTGAGGACTGTGCATCCTCCAGACGCATAGGCGTCATGGTCTCGAGCATCTAAGAGGAAATTGTGGATCGCCGAGTGACCGAGTTTGTGAAGGTTTGGAAGTCACCTAAGAATTACCACGAGTGATTGGACGAGGTCTGTGTGACCTTAGTTCAAGGATAATACGGTGAGGACTGTGCGTCCGGGACTGTGTGTCCTTAGATTTAAATACCTAGCCGCTCTAACCAGACGTACAACTATCACAGCAGTTGGAACTGGTCTACCAAATCATTGTCTTCACCGAGCTAACTGGTTCTATTTCCTCAACCCTTTCATTTCTTCATTACTGTGTTGTGTACCTGTTCATATCTGTTTGAAGACTTTGACTGAAGACATTATCAATTTCCTCAGTTCAATTTCTTTAGTCTACTTGTCTTCATTCTGTTTTATCCTGTGCTTACGCTTCCTGTACTCAGTGTTTGTTTCCAATTCATTATGATGTCCATGCTCGTGTTATGTCATGTCTGCATCTGAGTACTTATTCCGCTGCAAGTAGTTCTTCGCTTAGGAATTTCCTCACCTGGAAATTCCTCAATGAAGAATTATAAAAATTGCCTATTCACCCCCCTCTAGTCAACATAACGCACTTTCAATTGGTATCAGAGCAGGGTACTCCCTTGTTCTGTGTGATTTTGGTTTAACCACCTAGAGTTTTAGTTATGTCGACCGCAGGAATGAAGACAGTGACACGCGCCATCTTTGACGGTCATGATTATCCCAAGTGGAAGGCCATGATGAAGAAGCGCCTAATGGAGATGAACAGCGAACTTTGGACCGTCACTGAGATTGGTCTTACTGACCTATGCAAGATGGCGGAGGCTGATGATATTCGCAAGTACACTCTACTTAACCTCACGGCGAAAGACATCATCTGCTCCGGCTTGTCGCAAAAGCAGATCAGGAATGTTATGCATCTCTGCCATGCGAAGCTCATCTAGGACCGTCTATCTGAGGTCTATGAAGGTCATCGAACTCATCATGGTCCCTGGTTTGGGGAATTCATGGAATCGCGAAAGGCTATGACCTTCAATCCGGAATCATCATCCTCTTCACCATGCCTTATGGAAAAAGGTGCCAAGGTAACTGAATGCTATCTATCTGAGTCCAGTGATGATGAATCTAGTGATGAATTTGGACCCGGCTATACCAAACTTGCTTCCCTTGCCACTAAACAACAAAGAATTTTGGAGAAAGTTCAAAACATGCTGGATGAGAGTGATAATATGTTGGGTGAAGAAATGAATCAGTCAAAAGCTTTGGCTGAAAGTCTTCAAAGACTTCAGACTAAGTTTTATAATCTTCAGATTCATCATAACACTCTCTTATCTGATCATGAGAAGCTTTCTTATGAATTTCTTCAAAGAAAGCAATATCTTTAGATGTTAAGAGTGAGTTATGAAGATCTTCAGAAGGAGCGTGATTCATTACTTTCTCAACAAATCATCGCTACTCAGGAAGAATTTATTCCTCCATGTTTGAAGTGAATTGAACGTGAATCTGCTAATTCTTCACCTAAAAGTTTAAATGCTTCTATTGCTGCAAATTCTTCACCTGACTATGTTGTCACTAATTCCTCATTTGAGGATGGTAATAGTATCACTGACCATGCAAGGCTGAAGGAATTGTATGTGACAGGCATGTACAAAAGCCTCAAAGGGCATCAGGCTCTTTCTGATGTGCTTAAAAAGCATATCCTCAATAGGAACCCTAGAAAAGAGGGTATTGCCTTTGAGAGGAAACTCAATGCTGATGGGACCTACTGGAAACCTGAGCAGTATCCCAAAACCTCATGGGTTGCTGCAAAGGGACCTTCAGTGGATCCATCTACTTTATCTGGCTTTACATGTGAATCTTCATATTCTTCTGATGAGTCATTTGACTCCAATTATAAACTGTTCAAAAATCAGAATGGTGAAGTATTTGCTAGATATGTTGGCACTAACTGCAGGAACGGTCCTCCTATGAAGAAAATCTGGGTTCCCAAAAGGTGCCTTGAAAGTCTTCAGGTGAATGTCATCATGACACCACCTGTGAAGAATAGGAACCCCAGATCAAATTCTTCATATGGACCAAAGTCTTCATATAGACCAAAGTCTTCATATGGACCAAATTCCTCACATGGATCAAAGTCCTCATATGAACATCATCGTGCTAACACCTCTGTTCCGCAGGGAAAGGCTAAGGGTTATGGATATGTGCATTATTCTTCAAATCATTATGTTCAAATCCTCAAAGAATTTCTCTGCTTACTCATATGCTTACCCTAACCCCTCTTATGTGAAACGAAGTGGATTGGCATCTATGCCACATTTATCTTATGGAGCTCACAGAATGATGAACTCTTTGCCACCCCTTCAGATGTGGGTGGTGAAGAAAAAGAACTAACTTCTTATGCAGGGTCAGGTCTCCAGACGAACCTAAAATGTCTGAAGAACTTGCTGGAGACCTGAATATGCTTGAAAAGACGCAAGCTAATGATGAAGAAATGAATTTTCATTTCTCACGTCCTCATACTACTTTACCTGCTCTGTCATATTCTTCATTGATGAAGTATATGAGTTTGTAAGCTGCACTAATTCATCTGTAGGATGATCAACCCAAAACCACTTAGTGGGTCCTCGATAGTGGATGTACAAATCACACGACTGGTGACAGGAGCTAATTGATGGACACTGCTTTATCTCCATCGCATATGAAGCATATCACATACGCCGACAAAGGCAAAAGCAAGGTATTGGGTCTAAGTAAGGTTGCAATCTCAAAGGATCGACACATGGACAAAGTCATGCTTTTCGAGTCCTTAGGGTTCAACCTCATGTCTGTCTCAATGCTTTGTGATCTTCGTATGGTTGTTGTCTTTGGCAAGTATCGTTGTGTTGTGATCATGGAAGCTAACAATTCCAAAGTATTCGAAGGCTTTAGGAGAGGATATTTGTATATTGTTGATTTCTCTACAGGACCACAACCTGCTACATGTCTACTTGCAAAAGCTTCAGAAGGCTAGCTATGGCATCGATGACTTGGTCATGCTGGCATGAGGAACTTGCACATGCTCGCGAAGAAGAAGCATGTCATTGGCATCGAGGGTGTCAAATTCCTCAATGACCATTTGTGTGGAGCTTGTGAAGCTAGAAAGATGACCAAGGCCAAGCATCCCTCAAAGACCATCATGACTACCACTCGTCCATTTGAATTGCTTCACATGGATCTCTTTGGCCCTACTCATTATGCCACATTTACAAATGCTGCATCTCTATATGGCTTTGTCATTATTGATGATTATTCTCGTTATACATGGGTGCATATCATCACTTACAAAACTGAAGTGTAGGAAATATTCAACCGATTTTCCTCAAGGGCTTCAAGCAACTTTGGTGTGAAGATCAAGCACATCAGAAGTGACAATGGAACTGAGTTCAAGAACACTGGACTTGATGACTATGTTGATGAACTTGGTATTACTCATGAGTTATCTGCTCCTTATACTCCTCAGCAGAATGGCGTCGTGGAGTGCAAGAACATGACTCTTGTTGAGATGGCCTGCACTATGCTTGATGAGTACAAGACGCCTCCTTGCTTCTGGCCTGAGGCAATTGATACAATGTGCCACATCATCAACAGCGTATATCTTCACAAATTCTTCAGAAAGACCTCATATGAACTCATGGACAAGAAACCCAATGTGAGTTATTTCAAAGTCTGTGGTGCTAAATGTTGGATTAGAGATCCTCATCACAATTCTAAATTTGCACCGAAAGCACATGAAGGTTTTATGCTTGGTTATGGTAAGGACTCACACACCTACAGAGTCTTCAACACCTATCACCACAAGGTTGTTGAAACTGTAGATGTGTAGTTCGATGATGAAGGAAATATGCCCTAGAGGCAATATTAAAGTTGTTATTTATATTTCCTTATATCATGATTGTAAGTGCATCTAGTGCCCCTTAGTGATTTTGGTGTATTGAACACTTATAGGTTAAGGGACTAATGTGTTTATGAGTGTACACAGGTCCATAAGTCTATGAGAAGTTTGATATTTACAGAGAAAGTCAACCCCTAAAAATGAAGTTCTTCGACTGAAGACTTTGGATTTCTGAAGACTTTCCGAAGACTTTGAAAGTGAAGAAATTGGTGTGACCTTGAAGACTTGGTATTCATTCGAGGAACGTGAAGCGTGAAGACTTTTGTTTTCGTAGTTTCATTTTATCTTTCTTGAGTCATAGGAAACACTGTACTGTTAAAGGGGGTCGAGGAAATACTAAGGAAAAAATTCCATGTGATGCCCAACTCAAATCGTACACCTACCAATCCCTTCGAGTAAAGACATTGGAAATCTCATACAGTTCGGTCATATTCTTCAGTGACAGAGACGAAGTTCTTCTGGTCTCTGAGGAATTTGTTTTGACTGAGGAGTTAGGAATTCGCCAGTGCGGATTGCCTACACAGTGAGGAACATGATAGCCCTGAGGATTTTTCTACCCAAAATTCCGACCGTTGTTGTGCTATGCGCCAGCTGTCCCAAAATATCTACCCACCTAACGGTCATATCATTGAAGGGAATTTATGTCTTATCATGTCGGGCTGTTCCCTAGGCTATAAATAGCCGCCCCCCTACAACCACTAGCTGGTTGGCTGCTCCGAGAGAAACCGACACTTGTCATTTGAGAGCATCCCATCCTCCGAGGACTTTGAGTGAAAATCATCAAGTGAGGAAAACCCAAACCCAAACACCTACAAAACCCAAGTGATTGAGCATCACTGAAGAGATTGATCCCGCGTGGATCCGATGCTTGTTACCTTTGAAGACTGTGCTTCTTCCAGACGGTTAGGTGTCATGGTCTAGAGCATCCAAGAGAAATTGTGGATCGTCGAGTGACCAAGTCTGTGATGGTTTGGAAGTCACCTGAAGACTTACCACGAGTGACTGGGAGAGGTCTGTGTGACCTTAGCTCAAGGGGAATACGGTGAGGACTGAGTGTCCTGAGCTGCATGTTCAGGACCGGGTGTCCGGGACTGTGTGTCCTCAGGTTTAAATACCTAGCCGCCCTAACCAGACGTACAACTGTCACAACAATTGGAACTGGTCTACCAAATCATTGTCTTCACCAAGCTACCTGGTTCCATTTCCTCAACCCTTCCATTTCCTCATTTATGTGTTGTGTGCTTGTTCATATCTGTTTGAAGACTTTGACTGAAGACCTTCTCAATTTCCTCAGCTCAATTTCTTCAGTCTATTTGTCTTTATCCTGTGTTATCCTGTGTTTACGCTTTCTGTACTCTGTGCTTGTTTTCATTTCATCATGAAGACCATGATCATGCACTGTTATGTTTAATTATGAGTACTTATTCCGCTGCAAGTAGTTCTTCACTCAGGAATTTCCTCACCCTGAAATTCCTCAGTGAAGAATTCATAAAAATCGCCTATTCACCCCCTCTAGTCGATATAACACACTTTCAATGATAAATGTTTATTATTCATGCTAGAATTGTATTAACCGGAAACTTAATACATGTGTGAATATATAGACATATAGAAGTGTCACTAGTTTGCCTCTACTTGACTAGCTCGTTGAATCAATGATGGTTATGTTTCCTAACCATAGACATGAGTTGTCAATTGATTAACGGGATCACATCATTAGAGAATGATGTGATTGACCTGACCCATCCATTAGCTTAGCACGATGATCGTTTAGTTTGTTGCTATTGCTTTGTCCATAACTTATACATGTTCTTACGACTATGCGATCATGCAACTCCCGAATACCGGAGGAACACTTTGTGTGCTACCAAACGTCACAACGTAACTGGGTGATTATAAAGGTGCTCTACAGGTGTCTCCGATGGTGTTCATTGAGTTGGCATAGATCGAGAATAGGATTTGTCACTCCGATTGTCGGAGAGGTATCTCTGGGCCCTCTCGGTAATGCACATCACTATAAGCCTTGCAAGCAATGTGACTAATGAGTTAGTTACGGGATGTAGCATTACGGAACGAGTAAAGAGACTTGCCGGTAATGAGATTGAACTAGGTATTGAGATACCGACGATCGAATCTCAGGCAAGTAACATACCGATGACAAAGGGAACAACGTATATCGTTATGCGGTTTGACCGATAAAGATCTTCATAGAATATGTGGGAGCCAATATGAACATCCAGGTTCCGCTATTGGTTATTGACCGGAGAGATGTATCGGTCATGTCTACATAGTTCTCGAACCTGTAGGGTCTGCACGCTTAACGTTCCGTGACAATCCGTATTATGAGTTTATGTGTTTTGATGAACCGAAGGTTGTTCGGAGTCCTGGATGTGATCATGGGCATGATGAGGAGTCTCGAAATGGTCGAGACATAAAGATTGATATATTGGATGACTATGTTTGGACATGGGAATGGTTCCGGGTGAGTTCAGACATTAACTGGAGTACCGGGGGGTTACTAGAACCCTCGGGGAGTATATGGGCCCTAATGGGCTTTAGGGGAGAGAGGGAGGGGCTGCCTAGGGTAGGCCGCGCCCCCCCAAGGCCTAGTCCGAGTTGGACTTGGGGGAGGGGCGGCGCCCCCTCCTTCCTTCTCTTCTCTCTTCCCTTTCCTACTCTCCTACTCCTACTACATGGAAAGGGGGATCCTACTCCCAGTGGGAGTAGGACTCCCTAGGGCACGCCATAGTAGAGGGCCGGCCCCCCATCCTCCACTCCTTTATATACGGGGAGGGGGAGCACCCCATAGACACACACGTTGATCATTGATCTTTTAGCCGTGTGCGGTGCCCCCCTCCACCATAATCCACCTTGGTCATATTGTAGCAGTGCTTAGGTGAAGCCCTATTTCGGTAGCATCATCATCATCGTCATCACCCCATCGTGTTGACAAAGCTCTCCCTCGACACTCTATTGGATCGTGAGTTCGTGGGACATCGCCGGGCAAACGTGTGCAGATCGCGGAGGTGCCATACCTTCGGTACTAGGATCGGTCGATCGTGAAGATGTACGACTACATCAACCACGTTGTCATAACGCTTCCGCTTACAGTCTACGAGGGTACATAGACAACACTCTCCCCTCTCATTGCTATACATCACCATGATCTTTCATGTGCATAGGAATTTTTTTGAAATTACCGCGTTCCCCAACAACTAATGGCTCGCAAAGAGAGCACGTACCTCTTGTACTAGATGAAATGCCACCTGAGGAATCCATTAAGTTCAAGGCTACTGAGGATGTCATTCCTACTGAAGAATCTGCTGAAGAAGTCATTCCAGAACATGAAGAACATCATGCTGGTGCACCTGAAGAAAATGGCTCTAAAGAAAATGCTGAGCAAGTTCCTCATCATCAACTACCTCATCCTCGCGTTGCTAATGAAGTGCAGATTGAGAGAATCATCAATGACATCAAAGCACCAGGTCCTCTCACATGCTCAAAAGCTTCACATTTGTCTAACTTTTGTGGGCACTTTCCTTTCGTCTCTATCACAGAGCCCACTAAGGTAGATGAAGCATTTCTGGAGCCTGAGTGGAGTCAAGTGATGCAAGAGGAATTACATCAGTTCAAGCTCAACAATGTGTGGGAACTTGTCAAGCGACCAGACCCTGGCAAGCACAATATCATTGGCACAAAATGGATCTACCGCAACAAGCAAGATGAAAATGGCCTTGTGGTAAGGAATAAGGCACGACTTGTAGCTCAAGGCTACACACAGGTTGAAGGAATTGATTTCGATGAAAATTTTGCACCTGTTGCTAGACTTGAGGCTATTCGCATAGTACTTGCTTATGCTAACCATCACAATATCATCTTATATCAAATGGATGTGAAAAGTGCATTCATTAATGGTAAGCTTGAGGAAGAAGTATATGTTGCTCAACCCCCAGGTTTTGAGGATCCAAAGCATCCCGACAAAGTCTTCAGACTCAATAAGGCCCTATATGGCCTCAAGCAGGCCCCTCGGGCGTGGTATGACACTTTGAAGGAATTCCTCATGAAGAAAGGCTTCAAACCCGGTTCACTTGACCCAACTCTTTTTACCAAAGCTTATGATGATGAATTATTTGTGTGTCAAATATATGTTGTTGATATCATTTTTGGCTGTACTGACCAACGTTACAGTGATGAATTTGCCTACATGATGAGTGAAGAATATCAAATGTCTATGATGGGAGAATTGAAATTCTTCTTAGGTCTTCAGATTCGTCAACAATGAAATGGCATCTTCATATCTCAGGAGAAATACCTCAAGGATGTGTTGAGGAAATTCGGCATGCAAGATTGCAAATGTGTCAAAATCCCTATGCCCACAATGACCATCTATGCACTGATGAAAATGGCATTGACTTCGATCAAAAGTTATACCACTCCATGATTGGCTCTTTATTGTATTTATGTGCATCTAGGCCAGATATTATGTTTAGTGTTTGCATGTGTGCCCATTTTCAAGCTACACCAAAGGAATCACACTATAAGGCTGTGAAGCATATTCTTCGATATCTAGCTCACACTCCAACATTTGGATTATGGTATACCAAAGGCTCGGCTTTTGATCTCATTGGATATTCAGATTCTGACTATGCTTGTGATCATGTGGACCGCAAGTCAACATCAGGCACATGCCATTTGCTTAGATGATCCTTGGTCTGTTGGTCTTCGAAGAAACAGAACTGCGTATCACTTTCTACTGCTGAAGCTGAGTACATTGCTGTTGGTTCATGCTGTGCTCAATTGCTATGGGTGAAGCAAACTCTCAAGGACTATGGCATCAAGATTTCTCATAACCCAGTGAGAGTGCCATCAAGATTGCTCATAACCCAGTTCAGCACTCGAAGACAAAACACATTCAGACCCGTCATCATTTTCTTGATGATCATGTGTTGAAGGGCGACATCTCCATCGAGCACATGAACACTTAAGAACAGCTATCCGATATCTTCACAAAGCCCTTGGATGAGAAGAGATTTAGCAAGTTGCGGTGGGAGCTAAATATCTTATAATCTTCGAATGTCCTTTGAAAAGGACACACATCTTAACATTTATGCAAATTGATGACTTAGATGTGCAACACACGAAGTAACATTTTCCTTCAATCAATGAAGACTAACCCTCTAAGTGTGAAGAACTTGATTCTCATAGCCCTACGACAATTGTACACGGCGTCTGAAATCAACATTCTTATATGGTAGGTCACGCCACCAACAAAAGTTGAAAATCTTCAATTTGAGTTTTCCTCCAGTCTTGAAATTCCTTAGTTGATTTCTTCAACTTTGCAATGTCTTCACTCTCTCTGTCATTTATGTCCTCTACATCATTCACTTATAGCTATTTCTTCAAGTTGATCTTTCTGCTAAGTGAATGTGATCGGACCCTTCCCTCTCTATGCTATACTCAACCCAGTCTGTTCACGAATTCTTCATGTGCATTCTATTTGAAACCCGTTCAAAATCTTCATTGTGTCCTTGTCAGCTGAAGAATCTGCGAACGAAACTTTAAAATATTCTAATCTGAATTTTGGGCTATTGCCGTCTAAACCGTTCCACATCCCACGATAATACTTATCTATTCACCCATGATCACTCACGATCTCCACCTCTCTGTACGTGGGTGACACATGTCACAAGGATGAGAAAGGTCATGTGCACGTTCGTCCATTTTCTTCGGACGAGCAGTTTTTCACCATGGCTATAAATACTCCCTTCCCTTCCTCAGTCTTTTTTACTCCGCTCGACCTCACTCTCTCGCTCGAGCTCTCAAAACCTAGCGCCGCCGATACTTCCATCGTCGCCGGTGAGGAAGAGCTTTGCTGCCTCGACCTCGTTGCCGTCGTACTCGCACCGGCCGCAGATTTCTTCACTCCGCTGCCATCGTAGTTGTCTTCCTCTGCCAAGTTAGGGCGTGGAAGCTCTGGACTGACGAACTTCCAATCTACATTCCTAGTTCATCATGTTCTTTGTCAAGAGTAATTAAAAGCTACTTTTACTGCCCTTATTGATTCCAGTGATTTCTTCAAAATCTTCAAAAGGTGTTTATTCTTCAATCTTCACACTCTGAACACCTCATACAAACATCTGTTCTTGATTTGTTTCGCTAAGCAACATTTTTCTTCAAGATTCCTCAATTTTGTGGATTTTCAATCTATACAACTCTGGAATCTAAGTCAAAGAACGCTTAGTGAAATTCCTCAAGACACATCTGGTCAAATTCCTCAAACTTGCTCTTATTTGCAAAAACTTCTGAGAACGCATATGACCTCTCCAAATTCTTCGCACCTATACTCTATTCACAGGTACTCATGTCCACTGATGAATCACTTGGTTCTCATCAACTTAACTCATTTGCAACGTTCCTCGAAGAAAGACTGCATACCTCTTCAGAGAACTCAATAGTTCAAAATCCTCAGCTGAAGAAAATGGCAGATGACAAGAAACCTGAGAAGGGAGGGAAGAAATTGGAAGTCAACACTACTTTTGAGATTCCTCATGGCATCTATGCAAGATACTGCACTCCTCCTCATGAAACGAAGAATGAGCGCAAAGTGCGTATTCAGAAGATTGAGAGTAGATGGGCCAGAGAATGGAGGGAATATCACTATGTCACTCCCAAGTACATGAAGAAATTTGCTGTACACCCTCCATCCTCAAGACCTCCATTTGCACCAGGCCAAGTTGCTGACCCCTCTAGCATCAGAAGAGGTGAGGAATTTCCTGCTGAATGGGCCAAGCGTCAAGCTAAACTGGCCAAAAAGGCAAAAGAGGCAGTGGGGAAATTCAATGAAGACTGTGCTGCTGCTACTGCCACTACTGAGGCCTCTGCTAGCAAGCCCAAGAAGGCTATGCCAAAGAATCCCGCACATAAGCCCAGTGCGTTCTCTTCAATGCCCTTATGTCCAAGCTCCTCAGCTATGCCCTCACAGCCCAGTTCTGCAAAGCCCTCACGGCCAATTCCTCCAGCTGCCCGAGTTCCTCAAGTTCCAAAACCCTCAGCTCCTCCAGCAAAGTCCTTGGCACCTGTGCATATCGCCTCGTGTCAAAGGACCACAGGCAAATCAATTGCCTTAGGAGCCTCAACAAGTTCTTCAGCTCCTCTGCATTCCTCAACAGGCCCCACGTTGCTGAATATCAAGGCCACTTCTGGACGAGGCACTAGACTAAGTCCTCAAAAGAAGCAGGTCGCCTTCCAAGTACCATCCTCTGATGACGAAGCTGATGATGATGAACTCGCCGAAATCATTAGAGATAGACAACAAAGGGCCGCTAGAGCCAAAGGCACAGATGTGCCTATGCTTTTGGATCCAAAATTGATCCTCGATTTCATTGACCTCTGGCACAAGGATCCCAACACTCCTATGCCTGACTTCAACCTCACTCCTGGCCAAAGTCACATGCTAACCTCCTTCATAGGCGAAGAAAAGTGGAAATTTGAAAAGGCCAGGAAGTTGAAGAAAGCGTAGTACAAGAAGGAGCGCTTTCTAAAGAAGAACATTGTCAAAATGACAATTGATGAACTTGTGGCTGTTCAATCTGAAATAAAAAACCTCAGTGATGAATTTGATGCCTACCATGCAGATTGGAAGGGAGCCAAAGTCAGATTTGTAAAATTGGCAAAGACATTCACCTCCAATGTTGCTACTCAAACGCACATTGAAATTCCTCATGCTGAAGCTTCTGCTCTGCCGACTGAAGAACATGCCAGCATCGCTGATGAAAATCAGGCTGCTGATGAAACTGCTAGTACTAGGGCTGATGACTCCATTCCAGCCTCTGATGAAAATGCCAGGGCAACCACTAGTGTTGCGCCTGAAGAACAAGCCATACCAGCTCAAGCTTCAATTGTTGTGCCTGAAGAAATTGAAAATGCCAGGGCAACTGCATCAGTTGCGCCTGAGGTTACTGAACCAATCTGCTCCGCTCCTCCTGCACCAACGCCAAGTCCAATTTTTCCTTCTGCATCAGAAGTGAAGAAACAAGGCTGTGGAGCGAGCAGCAGTAAAGAAAAGGAAAGCATCTGCTCCATCAGATTCTTCAGCACCGAAGAAGATGAAGAAATTGACAAGCTCTTTTGAGAATCCAATTGATGCTATTCCAGTCTCAAGCATGCCATCAAAGGAACTCGTCCCCTTTGGTGAATATTATGAGATCCCAAACGGATCTGATGAAGATGTTCCTTCTGCTGCTTCTTCTGAGTAGGTGGATGAAGAAATTGAAGTGGATAATATCCCTTCAAACCTAGTCATCTCATCGCCTATGCCTCAGTTCACAGCTGAAGAGGCAGGTGTTGAAGAATTAAATGAAGAAGATGAAGACATGGACATTGGGTGTTCCACTCTAGTGCTGAATGATGATTATTGGGATAGTCAGCACCCCAACTCTCCACTCTTCATGCCTTTGCAACAAATCCCTCAGTCTCTAGTGCACACTGAAGTTCAAATGGGTTCTGCAGATCATCACTCCACTCCTTCCATTCATGAAGAAATTCCAGCCACTAGTGCTGATGTTAATGTTGATGAAGAATTGAAGACCTAGGTTGCTACTAAAGCAGAAACTGAAATTCCTCAGCCCGTGGTTCCAGAGATTGTGATTCCTGAGGCTGTCATGACTTTGACTGACACTCCTTAGCCCAAGCCAAAGAACCCCTTCTCCAAGAAGCAAAAATTCAAGACTGATGACTTCTTTCATGAGCATGTATTCTTCACACATTACAATCCATATGACACTGCTCGTCTGCTAAGAAAGCGCTTCTAGACTGCAAGCCAGGCCAACTTCTATTCTTCACTGCTTTTCAATAAGGAAAAAATATTTGATCATGCACGTATTCCTCATGTGGACATGGAATCACTGCCTTGCTTCACACCAGTCCTCAGTGTTCTTCATGAAGCTGGGCTGCTCAACTTCTGCACCGACATCGTAGACTGAAATGAAGAGCTAATTCTTCAGTTCTACGCGATGCTGCATATCACAGGAAATGCTAAAGATGTGAATTCTTGGGTGTTGGACTGGATGACCGATAACACTCACTTCAAAGCACCAGCCTCTGAATTGCTTCATGCCCTGCCTGTCAGTCCTCCCCTTGAAGGTGCGCAGCTGATCTATCATGAACCTGAGCTTTCAACTCACTACATGCAAGTGCTGATGAAACCACTGAAGCCTGGTCAAGCCCCAAGGACCAAATTCCTCGTGAAGGAATTTTTGTATGTGCCATAGACTGTCTATCACATTCTAACCAAGATGTTGAGTCCAATCAAAGGTCACGACTCGAATGAAGAAGAGGTCGTTGGCATCATGAAGAATCTTCTTTTTAATATCATCCATGGAGTTCCAATCAACTACCATGATTTCTTCATGAGGACTCTCGCAAATGTTGCATTATCGCCTTTTGAGTTGAAGCCTTACACTCCTTGGATTATGAGATTCCTCAGATCAAGGTCTTCAATCAATTACAAGGCTGATTTGCAGAATCACGTCAGCTATTTGCCCCCAATTGAAGTCTTCAAGTGACCTATTTCCTCATCTAATGAGAAGGGCAAGGCACCTGCTATTATTGATGAAGGCATTCGTCCATTGGATGGTCAGTTTCACAAAGATGCATCTTACTCCAGCAATGATGACTCTGCCACTCATGATTCTGCCACCAATGCTTCAAAGCAACATCCTCAAGCCGCAGCTCCAAGGGTATTGACTGATCCTGAGCTTCTCCTCAGTCTTCACCAGAAGGTCGATCACAACCACAAATGGGTCAAGCATCAGTTTGGTTCAATTCTTCAGAACATGATCATCACTCAGAATTCAGTGAAAAGAACCATTACTACCTCCATGAAGTATTTGATTGCACCTGGGCTATTCTGTCTCATCTCTATAGTGAAGATGATCTCAACAAGATGGGCTTGAAGCAGGACTTTGACTGGTCTCAGCCACCTTCGAAGAAATTCAAGAAGGTCAAAGTTCCTCACTTGGTGGCCAACTCTTATTCTTCGTCACACGAGACGGATGAGCATGAAGATTTGGACGACACTGCATGCCCTACTTCAATAACCGACCCCGACAATGCTGGCACTCCTCCATCGACTCAGTGATGATATTCTTCAGGGGCGTTAGTCCTTACTTTTCATCCCTTTTGGTCATTTGATGACAAAGGGGGAGACATTTTGAGTTAGTCTTCAAGTAGGTCTATTTATATGGGCGTTTTTTTGCTGAGTTACAACTCTCTTTCTTCTGAAGATTTATTGGATCGAGTTGTAAACTTAAGCTCGATGGTGGTCTGATACTTTTGCTGTGCTATGCGCCAGCTGTCCCAAAATATCTACTCACCTAACGGTCATATCATTAAAGGGCATTTATGTCTTATCATGTCGGGCTGCTCCCTAGGCTATAAACAGCCGCCATCTACAACCACTAGCTGGTTGGCTGCTCCACGAGAAACTGACACTTGTCATTGAGAGCATCCTATCCTCCGAGGACTTTGAGCGAAAATCATCAAGTGAGGAAAAAACCCAAACCCAAACACCTACAAACCCAAAGTGATTGAGCATCACTGAAGAGATTGTTCGTGTGTGGAACCGACGATTGTTACCTTTGAGGACTATGCATCCTCCAGATGGTTAGGCGTCATGGTCTAGAGCATCCAAGAGGAAATTGTGGATCTCCGAGTGACCGAGTTTGTGAAGGTTTGGAAGTCACCTAAAGGCTTACCACGAGTGATTGGACGAGGTATGCGTGACCTTAGTTCAAGGATAATACGGTGAGGACTGTGTGTCCGGGACTGTGTGTCCTCAGGTTTAAATACCTAGCCGTTCTAACCAGACGTACAACTATCACACCAGTTGGAACTGGTCTACCAAATCATTGTCTTCACCGAGCTAACTGGTTCTATTTCCTCAACCCTTTCATTTCTTCATTACTGTGTTGTGTACCTGTTCATATCTGTTTGAAGACTTTGACTGAAGACATTCTCAATTTCCTCATTTCAATTTCTTCAGTCTGCTTATCTTCATTCTGTTTTATCCTGTGCTTACGCTTCATGTACTCAGTGTTTGTTTCCAATTCATTCTAATGTCCATGCTCGTGTTATGTCATGTCTACATCTGAGTACTTATTCCACTTCAAGTAGTTCTTCTCTTAGGAATTTCCTCACCCTGAAATTCCTCAGTGAAGAATTTATAAAAATCACCTATTCACCCCCTCTAGTCGACATAACGCACTTTCATAGGGGGACTGGATCCGCTCCATCATTGTGAAGGAAGATCTAGAGAACCTCGCCGCCGATGACCTGATTGCCCATGGGTCCTGGAGGTTGTCAGAGGGAGAATCTGAGCCCCAGTCGCACGAGGGTGAGTGCGTCCTTCTCACCACCCATGTAAAGCGAGATTTCTCTCTGCCCCCACATCCATTCTTCTGGGTTTTGTTTTTTGAATTTCTTCAGCGCTCAGATCCACCACTTTCCTGCCAACATAATCTCGTACCTTGCCACATTCATTTTGATGTGCAAAAATGTTGGGGAATGTAGTATTTCAGAAAAATTACCTACGATCACGCAAGATCTATCTAGGAGATGCATAGAAACGAGCGGGGAGAGTGTGTCCACGTACCCTCATAGACCGAAAGCAGAAGCGTTTAGTAACACGGTTGATATAGTCGAACGTCTTCTCGATCCAACCGATCCAAGTACCGAACGTACGTCACCTCCGCGGACAGCACACATTCATCTCGGTGACGTTCCTCGAACCCTTGATCCAGTTGAGGCCGAGGGAAAGTTTCGTCAGCACGATAGCGTGGCGACGGTGATGATGAAGTTTACCGGCGCAGTGCTTCGCCTAAGCTCTACGACGATATGACTGAGGTGTGTAACTATGGAGGGGGCACCGTTCATGGCTGAGAGAGACTTTGGTGTGTCTTTAGGGTGTCCCCCTCCCACGTATATAAAGGAGGGGGGAGTGATTGCTCCCTGACTATAGCGCCAGAAAGCTCCTATCTGCTAGGACTACGTCGGTATTTCCCCCAAGAGGAAGGGATGATGTAGCATAGCGAAGGTAGGTATTTCCCTCAGTGATGAAACCAAGGTTATCGAACCAGTAGGAGAACCGAGCAACACAACGTAAACAACACCTGCACACAAATAACAACACCTCGCAACCTGACGTGTTAAAGGGGTTGTGAATCCCTTTTGGGTAACGATGCTAGAAATTTGTAGTAGATTGAGATAATAGATCGTAAATAAAATAAAGTGCAGCAAAGTAATTTTGGTTTAATAGATCTAAATAAAAATGCAAAGGAAAAGTAGATCACAAGCAAATATATGAGAAAGAAGATCCGGGGGCTGTAGGTTTCACTAGTGGCTTCTCTCGCGAGAAAGATAGCAAACGGTGGGTAAACAAATTACTGTTGGGCAATTGATAGAACCTCAAATAATTATGATGGTATCCAGGAAATGATCATTACATATGCATCACGTCCAAGATTAGTAGACCGGCTCCTTCCTGCATCTACTACTATTACTCCACACATCGACCGCTATCCAGCATGCATCTAGTGTATTAAGTTCATGGAAAAACGGAGTAATGCAAGAAGATTGATGACATGATGTAGACAAGATCCGTTTATCTATTGCGTGGATATAGATCCCATATTTTTATCCTTAGTACCAATGATACATACGTGTCGGTTCCCTTTCTGTCACTAGGATCAAGCACCATAAGATCGAACCCACTACCGGGCACCTCCTCCCATTGCAAGATAAATAGATAAAGTTGGCCAAACAACACCCAAATATCAGAGAATACGAGGCTATTGATACGTCTCCAACGTATCTATAATTTTTGATTGCTCCATGCTATTATATTATCTGTTTTGGATATTAATGGGCTTTATTTTGCACTTTTATATCATTTTTTGGACTAACCTATTAACCGGAGGCCCAGCCCAAATTGTTTTTGCCTATTTCAGGATTTCGCAGAAAAGGAATATCAAACGGAGTCCAAACGGAATGAAACCTTCGGGAACGTTATTTTCTCAACAAACGTGGCCCAAGAGACTTGGAGTGGGTGTGAAGAAACAATCAAGGAGGCCACGAGGCAGGGGGCGCGCCTAACCCCCTGGGCGCGCCCTCCACCCTCGTGGGCCCCTCGTTGCTCCACCGACCTACTTCTTCCTCCTATATAAGTCCACGTACCCCGCAAACATCCAGGAGCACCACGAAAACCTAATTCCACCGCCGCAACCTTCTGTACCCGAGAGATTCCATCTTGGGGCCTTTTCCGGAGCTCCGCCGGAGGGGGCATTGATCACGGAGGGCCTCTACATCAACTCCATGGCCTCTCCGGTGATGTGTAATTAGTTTACTTTAGACCTTCGGGTCCATAGCTAGTAGCTAGATGGCTTCTTCTCTCTATTTGGATCTCAATACAAAGTTCTCCTCGATTCTCTTGGAGATCTATTCGATGTAATCTTCTTTTGCGGTTTGTTTGTCGAGATCCGATGAATTGTGGGTTTATGATGCAGATTATCTATGAACAATATTTGATTCTTCTCTGAATTCTTTTATGTATGATTGGTTTATCTTTGCAAGTCTATTCGAATTACCAGTTTGGTTTGGCCTACTAGATTGATCTTTCTTGCAATGGGAGAAGTGCTTAGCTTTGGGTTCAATCTTGCGGTGCTCGATCCTAGTGACAGTAGGGGAAATGACACATATTGTATTGTTGCCATCGAGGATAAAAAGATGGGGTTTATATCATATTGCATGAGTTTATCCCTCTACATCATGTCATCTTGCTTAAGGTGTTACTCTGTTCTTATGAACTTAATACTCTAGATGCATGCTGGATAGCGGTTGATGTGTGGAGTAATAGTAGTAGATGCAGAATCGTTTCGGTCTACTTGTCGTGGACGTGATGCCTATATACATGATCATGCCTAGATATTCTCATAATTATTCGCTTTTCTATCAATTGCTCGATAGTAATTTGTTTAGCCACCGTAATACTTATGCTATCTTGAGAGAAACCACTAGTGAAACCTATGGCCCCCGGGTCTATTTTCCATCATACAAGTTTCCAATCTATTTTATTTTGCAATCTTTACTTTCAATCTATATAATAAAAATACCAAAAATATTTATCTTATTATTATTATCTCTATCAGATCTCACTCTTGCAAGTGGTTGTGAAGGGATTGACAACCCCTTTATCACGTTGGTTGAGAGGTTCTTATTTGTTTGTGTAGGTACGAGGTGACTCGCGCGTGGTCTCCTACTGGATTGATACCTTGGTTATCAAAAACTGAGGGAAATACTTATGCTGATTTTGTGCATCACCCTTTCCTCTTCAAGGGAAAACCAACGCAGTTCTCAAGAGGTAGCAAGAAGGATTTCTGGCGCCGTTGCCGGGGAGATCTACGCCAAGTCAAGACATACCAAGTACCCATCACAACTCTTATCCTTCGCATTACATTATTTGCCATTTGCCTCGCGTTTTCCTCTCCCCCACTTCACCCTTGCCATTTTATTCGTCTCTTTCCCATTTGTTTTCTTGTACCATGGCCAATTCAAAAGGGGCTAAGGGTTCTCTCCCGGGTTTTACCGTGGATAGTCCCTTTGTCCTCTCTAACCTCATAAATAATGATGCTATGGAGAGACCTACTAGGGTTGTCAATGAGAGTTTGAATAATTTTGATGACGTTGAACCCGGAATTTTTCGTTATTTATTTGATGAATCTTTGAAAGACGCTTGGGATAGGCTATTAAGGATCCGAGCTAGCTATGTGCCACAATATCAAATTGAGGTTTACCCGAAAAGCTTTTATATTGGTCTACCCTCCTCGTTCAAGCAAGTTCTAGATTCTATCTTTGAAGAAGGCTTTCTTGAGGGGGATCCCATTGATACTTATGAAAAGATGAAAACTATATTTGGGCACCCCATGAGTGAGAAGGTTGAATCTACCTCTCTTTTGTGCTTTTATCAAAATGAAATTATCAAAGAAATGAAGGCTAGCTTAGATGCCAATTTTCGTAACGTGCTTAATCTTTCTTCCACCATTAATGGCCATGTGCTATCTCAAAATAGAAAGATAAATGCTATAGAAAAGAATTTTTCTCTTTTCTTTCCTAATACCAAAGATGGCAATACCTAGATCTATCCTTGTTTTTATGCCTAACTAGGGGCGTTAAACGATAGCGCTTGTTGGGAGGCAACCCAATTTTATTTTTATTACGCTTTTTGCTCCTTTTTAGTAATAAATAATTTATCTAGCCTCTGTTTTGGTTGTGTTTTTTGTGTTTAATTAGTGTTTGTGCTAAGTAGAACTGTTGGGAAGACTTGGGGAAAGTCTTTTTGATCTTGCTGTGAAAAACAGAAACTTTAGCGCTCACGAGAATTGCTGCCATTTTATTTGGAAAGTGCTATTTAGTTAATTCTTTTTGAAGATGATTAATAGATAAATTCCTCAATTCCAGCAATTTATTTTAGAATTTTTGGGGTTCCAGAAGTTTGCGTTAGCTACAGATTACTACAGATTGTTCTGTTTTTGACAGATTCTGTATTTCCTGTGTTGTTTGCTAATTTTGATGAATCTATGGCTAGTAAAAGAGTTTATAAACCGTAGAGAAGTTGGAATACAGTAGGTTTAACACCAATATAAATCAAGAATGAGTTCATTACAGTACCTTGAAGTGGTGTTTGTTTTCTTTCGCTAACGGAGCTCACGAGATTTTCTATTTTGAGTTTTGTGTTGTGAAGTTTTCAAGTTTTGGGTAAAGATTTGATGGATTATGGAAAAAGGAGCGGCAAGAGCCTAAGATTGGGGATTCCCATGGAACCCTAAGGAAAAATTCAAGGACACCAAAATGCCTAAGCTTGGGGGTGCCTCGGAAGGCATCCCCTCTTTTGTCTTCGTCTATCGGTAACTTTACTTGGAGCTATATTTTTATTCACCACATGATATGTGTTTTGCTTGGAGCGTCTTGTATGATTTGAGTCTTTGCTTTTTGGTTTACCACAATCATCCTTGCTGTACACACCTTTTGAGAGAGACTCACATGATTTGAAATTTATTAGAATACTCAACGTGCTTCACTTATATCTTTTGAGTTATATAGCTTTTGCTCTAGTGCTTCACTTATATCTTTCAGAGCACGGCGGTGGTTTTATTTTATAGAAATAGTTGATATCTCATGCTTCACTTATATTATTTTGAGAGTCCTTTAGAACAACATGGAAATTTGCTTTTAGGAATAATATAAAAACTTTCATAGAAGTGCATTGAATACTATGAGAAGTTTGATACTTGATAATTGTTTTGAGATATGGAGATGGTGTAACGCCTCGAGTCCGTTGTGCCAGGTGTCTTCCAGTTATTCACTATTGTTGTCTTGTCTTTTGTTTGTGTGTCATGCATTTCATATCATGACATCATGTGCATCGCATTTGCATACATGTTCGTCTCATGCATCTGAGCATTTTCCCCGTTGTCCGTTTTGCATTCCGGTACTCCTATGTCCTCCGGCGCCCTCTTTTGTCTCTTTTTGTGTGCGGGTGTTAAACGTTCTCGGATTGGACCAAGACTTGCCAAGCGGCCTTGGTTTCCTACCGGTAGACCGCCTGTCAAATTTCGTGCCATTTGGACTTCGTTAGATACTCCAACGGTTAACCGAGGAACCGTAAAGGCCTCGTGTGTGTTGTAGCCCAACACCCCTCCAAAGTGGCCCAAAAGCCACCTAAACCTCTCCATCCTCTCGGTCGTTCGATTACGATCGCGTGGCGGAAAACCACACCTCATTTGGACTCTCCTAGCTCCTTCTACCTATAAATATGTGCCCCCCCCTCAAAATTTCGCGCAGTACAAACCCTAGATCCACTCCTCTCCACGCCGTCGGACAAATTCCTCACCGGCCGGACATGTCCGCTCGCCCGGCCACCTCACTCCGCCCTATCAGGGGCCGACACCTCACCACCGCTTCTCCGTCCTCCACTCCCTTCGCGCCACGTGGCTGCCCGCTCCTCCCCCACCGCGCCGGCCCGCGGAGCCCATCGCGGACCCGCCCGGCCCGAACCGCCAGCGCCGCCGCCTGGGGATCTCCGCTGCTTGCCTCCCGCGTTGTGCCTTTCGCTCGAGTCCTCATCGCCGGTGAACCCCCCTGCGCTGCCAAGCGCTTCCACCGGAGTCCCTCCTCGGCGTCTGCACCTCCTCAGCCGCCGGAGATCGCCTCATCTCCACGGCGGCCAGATCTGGCCACCCGTGCCCGCTTCCGACCTTCTTCGCGCCGCCTACCTCATCACTGGCGAGCACCGCTCCACCCCGTCCCAGGCCGTCCCGCCGCGACCCCGTCTTCCCCGTCGCCGGTGGCGCCCGCCGCAGCCGCCCCTGTCTCGATCCCGATCGGATCGGGAGAGACGACCGGGTCGCTTCGCGCCCGCGTGGGCCCCGCCTTGCCAACCTCCTCCCCGGCCCATCTCCATGCCAGATCCAGTCCCAGCCGGCCCGATCTGCCTCCTCCTCCTAGCCGGGCCGAAGCCCATGGTGAGCCCGCATCTGTCCTCCGCCCCGTGCGACTGTTACTATTCTACACCGGGGTGTTTTTTCACCAAGTCCCCGAATCCATACATTTTCATGCATACTTCATCATGCCATAACTTCATCATCGTAGCTCCGTTTTCATGTGCATGTTATATCAGATTGTTCGTCTGGATGTGATCATCATTTCATTCCATTGCACCATGTTCATTTGAGTTCATCTTGAGGCCCTAAATGCTGTTGCAAGAGTGCTATGTAATGTTAGTTTCTGTTTCTTAACACATTATGAACATTTGTCATTTTTACCATGTTTAATGTGTGCCTCCTATGAACTTGAGCCTACATGTGTTTTGGGCTATGCCATGCCATCTTTACAGGGGTGTATGCCATGTATTTTTGTGATCATTGTGGTGACTAGCACAAGCATGCAAAGTAGCTCTCGTGATGTTGCTGATTTCAGGGACTTAGAATTCTTCTAAGTCATTTCCCTGATGTTATTTTTATGCCATGTATTCATGTTGCTACAGAGTGATCCATGCCTCTTTTGAGCATGTTCAGTAAGGATGATTTTGAGATATTGTTATGCTCTATCCATCCATGCATTTGTTTGCAATTATGGAGTACGCTAGCATGACTCAATCTTGCTCTACTTTTGCTATAAAATGTTCCTGACAGATTGTTTACATGTTAATCAATTTTGCCGAGGTTGTTGTAGTTGATCCATGCATGCTATGAGAGTGTTCTTGCCATGGTTAGCTTATTGATCATGTCTTCTTGCTGGGTGTATGCTTAGTTTGTCATGCGGTGCCTTGTGGTGAGTGCATCGAGCTCAAAAACATGCCTACGTAATTCTGTTTTTGCCATGTCCAGTTTTCTGCTGAGTCTGAATCTGTTAACGAAACTTGCTATGTTTACATGGGTGCCATTGTATCTTCTGATCCCTTTTGGCTTATGGTCAGTAATGGACTTTTGTTATATGCTTTGAGTAGTTTCATGCCATGCCTTGATTTGCCATGATATGTTCCTATAGCATGTTGTTAGCTTGCTCTAAACATTGCTTCCTGATGTTAAATCCTGACATGCTATTTTCACCAAGTCTGTGAACCTGATATCTTTTGCACTTTTGCCATGCTTGTTTGAGCCTGCTATTGTGTGATTTAGCCATAGCTCAGTGTTCATCTTTTGTCAAGCATCTTGAGTGGATCACTGCCATGTGCTTTGTTGCTATGTTAGAGTGCAGTAGCTAAGTTTCTTGTTGCATTCTAGATGGCATCGTGCTGTTAATCGCAGCTTAGTGCCATTATTGTTTTGCTTGCCATTTGCAAACCGTGCATCCGATTCCGGTGATCTTTATATCGATTTCGACCGAAATCAACTCATCTTTCCAGCGGCGCACTTGGTTTGCCAAGTTGAGGCCTGGTCAATCTTTTCCTTCCGGAGCATGCATATGCATTGCATATCACATCCCGCATATCATACCATGTTTTGCATCATGTTGCTTGCGAATTGCACCGTGGTTGATCGTGGTTCCCTTTGCTTGTGTTCTTGCTTTGGGTAGAGCCGGGAGACGATTTCATGTTCGAGGTACCCGTTGAGTACGCTTATGAGGATCAAGCTTTCATCAACTCGAAGAACTTTGCAGGCAAGATGACCATACCCTCGAAATCACTTCTATCTTTGCTTGCTAGTTGCTCGCTCTATTGCTATGCCTATGCTACGATACCTACCACTTGTTTATCATGCCTCCCATATAGCCATGTCAAACCTCTAACCCACCTTGTCCTAGCAAACCGTTGTTTGGCTATGTTACCGCTTTGCTCAGCCCCTCTTATCGCGTTGTTAGTTGCAGGTGAAGATTGGAGTTTGTTCCGTGTTGGAACATGTTTATTGTTGGGATATCACTATTATATCTTGTCTACTTTAATGCATCTATATACTTGGTAAAGGGTGGAAGGCTCGGCCTTATGCCTGGTGTTTTGTTCCATTCTTGCCCCCTAGTTTCCGTCATACCGGTGTTATGTTCTTTGATTTTACGTTCCTTACGCGGTTGGGTTATAATGGGAACCCCTTGACAGTTCGCCTTGAATAAAAATCCTCCAGCAAGGCCCAACCTTGGTTTTACCATTTGCCACCTATCCTTTTTCCCTTGGGTTCTCCAGCTCCACCTCACTACCATTTTCCTTCCCATAAGCTTAAATAGTCTTGATCGCGAGGGTGTGAGATTGCCGAGTCTCCGTGACTCACAGATTACTTCCAAAACCAGATGCAGGTGCGGATGATACCATTCCAGGAGATACGACTGAGCTCAAGTGGGAGTTCGATGAGGACTCAGGACGATACTATGTTTCCTTTCCAGACGATCAGTAGTGGAGCCCAGTTGGGGCGATCAAGGATCTTTTGCATTAGGGGTAGTCTTCTTTTATTTTGGTTCCGTAGTCGGACCTTGATTGTATCTGGATGATGTAATGCTACATTCATGTATTGTGTGAAGTGGCGATTGTAAGCCAACTCTGTACCTCTTTCTTATTCAGTACATGGGATGTGTAAAGATTACCCCTCTTGCGACATTGCCTACAATGCGGTTATGCCTCTAAGTCGTGCTCCGACATGTGGGAGATATAGTCGCATCGTGGGTGTTACAGATGGTGATATTAGAGTCATGCTAGTTGAGTAGTTGTGAATTTGAGAAATACTTGTGTTGAAGTTTGTCATATCTATAGCATGCACGTATGGTGAACCGTTATGTGATGAAGTCGGAGCATGATTTATTTATTGATTGTCTTCCTTATGAGTGGTGGTCGGGGACGAGCGATGGTCTTTTCTTGCCAATCTACCCCCCTAGGAGCATGCGCATAATACTTTGTTTCGATAACTAATAGATTTTTGCAGTAAGTATGTGAGTTCTTAATGACTAATGTTGAGTCCATGGATTATACACACTCTCACCCTTCCACCACTGCTAGCCTCTCTAGTATCGCGCAACTTTCGCCGATACCATAAACCCACCACATACCTTCCTCAAAACAGCCACCATAATTACCTATTATGGCATTTCCATAGCCATTCCGAGATATATTGCCATGCAACTTTCCACCATTCCGTTATTATGACACGCTTCATCATTGTCATATTACTTGCATGATCATGTAGTTGACATCGTATTTGTGGCAAAGCCACCATTCATAATTCTTCATACATGTCACTCATGCATCATTGCACATCTCGGTACACCGCCAGAGGCATTCACATAGAGTCATATTTTGTTCTAACTATTGAGTTGTAATTCTTGAGTTGTAAGTAAATTAAAGAGTGATGATCATCATTATTAGAGCATTGTCCCAATGAGGAAAGGATGATGGCGACTATGATTCCCCCACAAGTCGGGATGAGACTCCGGACGAAAAAAAAAAAAAAGAGAGAAAAAAAAGAAAAGAGGCAAAAAAAAGAAGGCCCAAATAAAAAATGATAGAAAAGAGAGAAGGGACAATGTTACTATCCTTTTCCACACTTGTGCTTCAAAGTAGCACCATGAACTTCATGATGGAGAGTCTCCTATGTTATCACTTTTATATACTAGTGGGAATTTTACATTATAGAACTTGGCTTGTATATTCCAATGACGGGCTTCCTCAAATTGCCCTAGGTCTTCATGAGCAAGCAAGTTGGATGCACACCCACTTAGTTCTTTTGTTGAGCTTTCATACACTTATAGCTCTAGTGCATCTGTTGCATGGCAATCCCTACTCACTCACATTGATATCTATTGATGGGCATCTCCATAGCCCGCTGATACGCCTAGTTGATGTGAGACTATCTTCTCCTTTTGTCTTCTCCACAACCACCATTCTATTCCACATATAGTGCTATATCCATGGCTCACGCTCATATATTGCGTGAAGATTGAAAAAGTTTGAGAACATCAAAAGTATGAAACAATTGCTTGGCTTGTCATCGGGGTTGTGCATGATTTAAATATTTTGTGTGGTGAATATAGAGCATAGCCAGACTATATGATTTTGTAGGGATAACTTTCTTTGGCCATGTTATTTTGAGAAGACATGATAGCTTAGTTAGTATACTTGAAGTATTATTATTTTTATGTCAATATTAAACTTTTATCTTGAATCTTTCGGATCTGAACATTCATGCCACAATAAAGAAAAAATACATAGAGAAATATGTTAGAAAGCATTCCACATCAAAAATTCTTTTTTTATCATTTACCTACTCGAGGACGAGCAGGAATTAAGCTTGGGGATGCTTGATACGTCTCCAACGTATCTATAATTTTAGATTGCTCCATGCTATTATATTATCTGTTTTGGATATTAATGGGCTTTATTTTACACTTTTATATCATTTTTGGGACTAACCTATTAACTGGAGGCCCAACCCAAATTGCTGTTTTTTTGCCTATTTCAGTATTTCACAGAAAAGGAATATCAAACGAAGTCCAAACGGAATGAAACCTTTGGGAACGTGATTTTCTCAACAAACGTGATCCAGGAGACTTGGAGTGGGCGTCAAGAAACAATCAAGGAGGCCATGAGGCAGGGGGCGCACCCTCCACCCTCGTGGGCCCCTTGTTGCTCCACCGACCTACTTATTCCTCCTATATAAGTCCACGTACCCCGCAAACATCCAGGAGCACCACGAAAATGTAATTCCACCGCCGCAACCTTCTGTACCCGAGAGATCCCATCTTGGGGCCTTTTCCAGAGCTCCGCCAGAGGGGGCATTGATCACGGAGGGCCTCTACATCAACTCCATGGCCTCTCTGGTGATGTGTGAGTAGTTTACTTTAGACCTTCGGGTCCATAGCTAGTAGCTAGATGGCTTCTTCTCTCTCTTTGGATCTCAATACAAAGTTCTCCTCGATTCTCTTGGAGATCTATTCGATGTAATCTTCTTTTGCGGTGTGTTTGTCGAGATCCGATGAATTGTGGGTTTATGATGCAGATTATCTATGAACAATATTTGATTCTTCTCTGAATTCTTTTATGTATGATTGGTTTATCTTTGCAAGTCTATTCGAATTACCAGTTTGGTTTGGCCTACTAGATTGATCTTTCTTGCAATGGGAGAAGTGCTTAGCTTTGGGTTCAATCTTGCGGTGCTCGATCCTAGTGACAGTAGGGGAAATGACACATATTGTATTGTTGCCATCGAGGATAAAAAGATGGGGTTTATATCATATTGCATGAGTTTATCCCTCTACATCATGTCATCTTGCTTAAGGTGTTACTCTGTTCTTATGAACTTAATACTCTAGATGCATGCTGGATAGCGGTCGATGTGTGGAGTAATAGTAGTAGATGCAGAATCATTTCGGTCTACTTGTCGCGGACGTGATGCCTATATACATGATCATGCCTAGATATTCTCATAATTATTCTCTTTTCTATCAATTGCTCGACAGTAATTTGTTCACCCACCGTAATACTTATGCTATCTTGAGAGAAGCCACTAGTGAAACCTATGCCCCCGGGTCTATTTTCCATCCATACAAGTTTCAATCTATTTTATTTTGCAATCTTTACTTTCAATCTATACTCATAAAAATACCAAAAAATATTTATCTTATTATTATTATCTCTATCAGATCTCACTCTTGCAAGTGGTTGTGAGGGATTGACAACCCTTTATCACGTTGGTGCGAGGTTCTTATTTGTTTGTGTAGGTACGAGGACTCGCGCGTGGTCTCCTACTGGATTGATTACCTTGGTATCAAAAACTGAGGGAAATACTACACGCTGCTTTAGTGCATCACCCCTTTCCTCTTCAAGGGAAAACCAACGCAGTGCTCAAGAGGTAGCAGCTATAAGAGATCAAAGAAACTCAAATAACTTTCATGGATATAAAGATATGACTGGATCATAACTCAAAAGTTCATCAGATCCCAACAAACCACACCGCAAAAAAGTTACATTCATATGGATCTCCCAGAGACCATTGTATTTGAAAATCAAGAGAGAGAAGATGAAAGCCATCTAGCTACTAAACTACGGCCCCGAAGGTCTACAAAGAACTAGTCACACATCACCGAGAGGCACCAATTGGAGGTGGTGAACCCCATCCGAGATGGTGTCTAGATTGGGATCTGTCGTTCTCGACTCTACGACGGCTAAAATGGATCATATTGGAGCTAGCCTAGGTAAACTTGGTCATTTTGGAGCTAACATAGCTAAAATGGATCATATTGGAGCTAACCTAGGTAAACTTGGTCATTTTGGAGCTAACCTAGGTAAAATGGATCATATTGGAGCTAACATAGGTTAAATGGGTCATTTTGGAGCTAACTTAACTAATTATGCCATTTTTGAGTTAACTAAGCATAATTATGCCATTTTTTACACAAGTAAGCCAAGTGTATGTCATTATTGAGCAAGCCTAGGAAACTAAGCATATTAGAGCTAACTTATGTCATTTCGGAGGAAACAAAGCTAAGTATATATAGATCATTCTGGAGGTCTGACATACCTGACATAGTTCACTCCTCATTCTTCTT
>NC_053023.1:540515095-540635681 GCF_003073215.2 Triticum urartu
ATCTCTTAAATAATCAAACAAAAACTCTCAATGGAATCAAAACCTTTACTTTTTATTGCTTGGGAACTGCCACTAGCTTGTTTAGCATGGGAGATATTGATAACTGATAGCCGTGAAGTAAATGAGAAGGGTGCATGTCTCAAAATATCATTTATCTCTGTTTTAAAAACTTGAGCTCCGGCACCTTTGCAAATCGCTGCTTCCCTCTGCGAAGGGACTATCTATTTACTTTTATGTTGTGTCATCACCTTCTGAAACAAGCGCGAGAACGTAAGAGCACAGCTGTCATGACTTATGCATTGCGTGTAGCTAATGTTGGGTGCATCATGACTGGATGTTTTCTACCATGAATTACAACATTTAGTCGCTGCTTGGACTTTGGAGGTGCTCTACATTTATGTTTTTCGGTCTCAGAAAGGGCTAGCGAGATACCACTATTGTCATATTATATCATGGTTGTTTTGACAACATGTTGCCGTTTGAGATGTCTTATTATTGCTCGCTAGCTGATTATGTCATTGTTATGAGTTAATATAATCTTTAAGAGTTATTATCGGCATGGTTAGTTATAATGTTGGCTGAAAACCAGGGTGTTGTTTAAGCTTTTTTATCCAAACCAGAGCAAAAGAGTCTGTAAAAGTTTTTCTTTTTCACTTTCAGTTTCTTAACTGAATTGCTTGAGGACAAGCAAAGGTTTAAGCTTGGGGGAGTTGATACGTCTCCAACACATCTACTTTTCCTAACACTTTTCCTCTTGTTTTGGACTCTAATTTGCATGATTTGAATGAAACTAACCCCCCGACTGACGCTGTTTTCAGCAAAACTACCATGGTGTTGTTTTTGTGCAGAAATAAAAGTTCTCGGAATGGAACGAAACTTTGCGAGGATTTTTTGTATCAATAATAAGAATTTCTGGAGCCAAGACCCACCAGAGGGGGGCACCTGGGTGAGCACGACCCACCAGGGCGTGCCCCCTCTCCTGGCGCGCCCCCTGTCCTGGCGCGCCCCCTCTCCTGGCACGCCCAGGTGGGTTGTGCCCACCTGGTGGCCCTGCAGACCCTGAAACCGACGCTATAAAATCCTATTATTCAAGAAAAAAATCAGGGAGAAAGAATTGTCATGATCCACGAGACAGAGCCACCACCAAGCCCTGTTCTTCCTCGGGAGGGCAGATTTGGAGTCCGTTTGAGGCTCCGGAGAGGGGGATCTTCGTTCTTCGTCATCACCAACCGATCTCCATCACCAATTCCATGATGCTCCCCACCGGGAGTGAGTAATTCCTTCGTAGGCTCGCTGGTCGGTGAGGAGTTGGATGAGATTCATCATGTAATCAAGTTAGTTTTGTTAGGGCTTGATCCATGTATCCACTATGTTCTTAGATTGATGTTGCTATGACTTTGCCATGCTTAATGCTTGTCACTTTGGGCCCGGGTGCCATGATTTCAGACTTGAACCGTTTATGTTATCATCATTATATCCATGTTCTAGATCCGATCTTGCAAGTTATAGTCACCTACTATGTGTTATGATCCGGCAACCCCGGAGTGACAACAACCGTGCCCACTCCCGGTGATGACGTAGTTTGAGGAGTTCACGTATTCACTATGTGTTGATGCTTTGTTCCAGTTCTCTATCAAAAGGAGGCCTTAATGTCCCTTAGTTTCACATATGGACCCCGCTGCCATGGGAGGGTAGGAAAAAAGATGTCATGCAAGTTCTTTTAAGAAAGCATGTATGACTATTTACGGAATACATGCCTACATTATATCGATGAACTGGAGCTAGTGCCGTATCGCCCTAGGTTATAACTGTCACATGATGAATATCATCCAACGAGTCATCGATCCAACACCTACGAACTTTTCCATATTGTTTCTGCTAAGTTATTACTGCTATCATCACTGTTACGCTTGCTACAAAAATACTATTATCATTGTTACTGTTACTATTGCTGCTGTCACTACTATCAAAACTATCATATTACTGTGCTACTGATTACTTGCTGTAGATAATTAATCTCCAGGTGTGGAAAATTGACAACTCAGCTGCTAATACCTTCAAATATTCTTTGGCTCCCCTTGTGTCTAATCTATAAATTTGGGTTGAATACTCTACCCTTGAGAACTGTTGTGATCCCCTATACTTGTGGGTTATCAGCCTCCACCTTGCTTCTTGATGCTCCCCACGCCTCCGCCCATCCCTCTTGAGCTCTGCCGCCATGGTGAAGGACAAGACTGCAGCGCTAGAGCGCGCGAAGATGGCGAGGGGGTCGTCGTCGCAGTCCGGTCTGCCGCCTGGTTGGATCCAGGGTGTAAGTGCATCTAATGCCCCTTAGTGATTTTGGTGTATTGAAGACTTATAGGTTAAGGGTGTAATGCGTTTGTCAGTGTACACAGGACTATAAGTCTATGAGGAGTTTGATATTTATAGAGAAAGTCGACCCCTGAAAATGAATGTCTTCAACTGAAGACCTTGGATTTCTAAAGAATTTCTAAAGACTTTGAAAGTGAAGAAATTGGTATGACCGTAAAGACTTGATATTCATGCAAGGAACATGAAGCATGAAGACTTTTATTTTCTAGTTTCATTTTCTATTTCTTGAGTCATAGGAAACTGTTGGGGAACATAGTAATTTCAAAAAAAATCCTATGCACACGCAAGATCTATCATGGTGATGCATAGCAACGAGAGGGGAAGAGTGTTGCCCACGTACCCTCGTAGACCGTAAGGGGAAGCGTTATGACAACCCGGTTGATGTAGTCGTGCGTCTTCATTATCCAACCGATCCTAGTACCGAAAGTACGTCACCTCCGCGATCTGCACACGTTCGGCTCGGTGACGTCCCACGAACTGTCGATCCAGCTGAGTGTCGAGGGAGAGCTTCGTTAGCACAACGGCGTGATGACGGTGATGATGAAGCTACCGGAGCAGGGATTCGCCTAAGCACTACGACGATATGACCGAGGTGGATTATGGTGGAGGGGGTCACCGCACACGGCTCAGGGATCAATGATCAACTTGTGTGTTCTAGGGTGCCCCCTGCCCCCGTATATAAAGGAGCAAGGGGGAGGCCGGACGACCCTTATGGCGCGCCTGGAGAGGAGGAGTCCTCCTCCTAGTAGGAGTAGGACTCCCCTTTCCTAGTCCTACTAGGAGGGGAAAGGAAGGAGGAGAAGGGAGAAGGAAAGGGAGCCGCTGCCCCCCCTTCCCTAGTCGAATTCAGACTAGAGGGGAGGGGCGCGCGGCCCTGCCTTGGCTGGCCCTCTCTCTCTCTCTCCACTAAGGCCCATGTGGCCCATTAGTTCCGAGGGGGGGGTCCGGTAACCCTCCGGCACTTCGGTTTTCTCCGAAATCACCCGAAACACTTCCAGTGTTCAAATATAGCCGTCCAATATATCAATCTTTATGTCTCGACCATTTCGAGACTCCTCGTCATGTCCATGATTACATCCAGGACTCCAAACTAGCTTCGGTACATCAAAACACATAAACTCATAATACCAATCATCACCGAACGTTAAGCGTGCGGACCCTACGGGTTTGAGAACTATGTAGACATGACCGAGACACGTCTCCCGTCAATAACCAATAGCGGAACCTGGATGTTCATATTGGCTCCCACATATTCTATGAAGATTTTTATCGGTCAAACCACATAACGATATACATTGTTCCCTTTGTCATCGGTATGTTTCTTGCCCGAGATTCGATCGTCGGTATCTCAATACCTAGTTCAATCTCGTTACCGGCAAGTCTCTTTACTCGTTCCGTAATGCATCATCCCGTAACTAAATCATTAGTCACATTGCTTGCAAATCTTATAGTGATGTGCATTACCGAGAGGGCCTAGAGATACCTCTCTCATACTCACAGTGACAAATCCTAATCTCGATCTATGCCAACTCAACAAACACCATCGAAGACACCTGTAGAGCATCTTTATAGTCACCCAGTTATGTTGTGACGTTTGATAGCACACTAAGTGTTCCTCCGGTATTCGGGAGTAGCATGATCTCATAGTCATAGGAACATGTAAACGTTATGGAGAATGCAATAGCAACAAACTAAACGATCATCGTGCTAAGCTAACAGATGGGTCAAGTCAATCACATCATTCTCCAATGATGTGATCCCGTTAATCAAATGACAGCTCATGTCTATGGTTAGGAAATATAACCTTCATTGATTCAACGAGCTAGTCAAGTAGAGGCATACTAGTGACATTCTGTTTGTCTATGTATTCACACATGTACTAATTTTCGATTAATACAATTCTAGCATGAATAATAAACATTTATCATGATATAAGGAAATATAAATAACAACTTTATTATTGCCTCTAGGGCATATTTCCTTCAGAAACACTGTACTGTTAAAGGGGGTCGAGGTAAAACTAAGGAAAGGTTTCCAGGCGATGCTCAACTCAATATCCTATACCTACCAATCCCTTCGAGTGAAGCCATTAGAAATCTCATACAGTTCAGTCAACTTATTCAGTGACAGAGACAGAGTTCTTCTGGTCTCTAATGAATTTCTTCTAACTGAGGAGTTTGGAATTCGCCAGTGCGGATTGCCTAGAAGTGAGGAACATGATAGCCGTGAGGAATTTGAACCTCAAATTTCCGACCATTGCTGTGCTATGCGCCAGCTGTCCCAAAATATCTACTCACCTAACGATCATATCATTGACGGGCATTTATGTCTTATCATGTCGGGTTGATCCCTAAGATTTAAATAGCCGCCCCTACAACCACTAGCTGGTTGGATGCTCCGCGAGAAACTTACACTTGTCATTGAGAGCATCCCATCCTTTGAGGACTTTGAGCGAAATCAAGTGAGGAAAAACCCAAAACCTAACCCAAACACCTACAAATCCAAAGTGATTGAGCATCACTGAAGAGATTGTTCCTGTATGGAACCGACGCTTGTTACCTTTGAGGACTGTGCATCCTCCAGACGCATAGGCGTCATGGTCTGGAGCATCCAAGAGGAAATTGTGGATCACCGAGTGACCAAGTTTGTGAAGGTTTGGAAGTCACCTAAGACTTACCACGAATGATTGGACGAGGTCTGTGTGACCTTAGTTCAAGGAGAATACGGTGAGGATTGTGCGTCCAGGACTGTTTGTCCTCAGGTTTAAATACCTAGCCACTCCAACCAGACGTACAACTGTAACAACAGTTGGAACTGGTCTACCAAATCATTGTCTTCACCGAGCTAACTGGTTCTATTTCCTCACCCCTTTCATTTCTTCATTATTGTGTTGTGTACCTGTTCATATCTGTTTGAAGACTTTGACTGAAGACATTCTCAATTTCCTCAGTTCAATTTCTTTAGTCTGCTTGTCTTCATTTTGTTTTATCCTGTGCTTACGCTTCATGTACTCAGTGTTTGTTTCCAATTCATTATGATGTCCATGCTCGTGTTATGTCATGTCTGCATCTGAGTACTTATTCCGCTGCAAGTAGTTCTTCGCTTAGGAATTTCCTCACCCAAAAATTCCTTAGTGAAGAATTTATAAAAATCGCCTATTCACCCCCTCTAGTCAACATAACGCACTTTCAATTGGTATCAGAGCAGGGTACTCCCTTGTTCTGTGTGATTTTGGTTTAACCACCTGGAGTTTTAGTTATGTCGACCGCAGGAATGAAGACAATGACTCGCCCCATCTTTCACGGTCATGATTATCCCGAGTGGAAGGCCATGATGAAGAAGCACCTCATGGAGATGAACAACGAACTTTGGACCGTCACTGAGATTGGTCTTACTGACCTATGCAACATGGCGGAGGCTGATGATATTCGCAAGTACACTCTACTTAACCTCACGGCGAAAGACATCATTTGCTTCGGCTTGTTGCAAAACCAGATCAGGAATGTTATGCATCTCTGTCATGCGAAGCTCATCTAGGACCGTCTATCTGAGGTCTATGAAGGTCATCGAACTCATCATGGTCCCTGGTTTGGGGAATTCATGGAATGGCGAAAGGCTATGACCTTAAATCCGGAATCATCATCCTCTTCACCATGCCTTATGGAAAAAGGTGCCAAGGTAACTGAATGCTATCTATCTGAGTCCACTGATGATGAATCTGGAGAAGTTCAAAACATGCTGGATGAGAGTGATAATATGTTGGGTGAAGAAATGAATCAGTCAAAAGCTTTGGATGAAAGTCTTCAGAGACTTCAGACTAAGTTTTATAATCTTCAGATTCATCATAACACTCTCTTATCTGATCATGAGAAGCTTTCTTATGGATTTGTTCAAAGAAAGCAATATCTTGAGAAGTTAAGAGTGAGTTATGAAGATCTTCAGAAGGAGCGTGATTCATTACTTTCTCAACAAATCATCGCTACTCAGGAAGAATTTATTCCTCTATGTTTGAAGTGAATTGAACGTGAATCTGCTAATTCTTCACCTAAAAGTTTAAATGCTTCTATTGCTGCAAATTCTTCACCTGACTATGTTGTCACTAATTCCTCATCTGAGGATGCTACTAGTATCACTGACCATGCAGGGCTGAAGGAATTGTATGTGACAGGCATGTACTAAATCCTCAAAGGGCATCAGGATCTTTGTGATGTGCTTAAAAAGCATATCCTCAACAGGAACCCTAGAAAAGCGGGTATTGCCTTTGAGAGGAAACTCAATGCTGATGGGACCTACTGGAAACCTGTGCAGTATCCCAAAACCTCATGGGTTGCTGCAAAGGGACCTTCAGTGGATCCATCTACTTTATCTGGCTTTACATGTGAATCTTCATATTCTTATGATGAGTCATTTGACTCCAATTATAAACTGTTCAAAAATCAGAATGGTGAAGTATTTGCTAGATATGTTGGCACTAACTGCAGGAACGATCCTCCTATGATGAAAATCTGGGTTCCCAAAAGGTGCCTTGAAAGTCTTCAGGTGAATGTCATCATGACACCACCTGTGAAGAATAGGAACCCCAGATCAAATTTTCATATGGACCAAAGTCTTCATATAGACCAAAGTCTTCATATGGACCAGATTCCTCACATGGATGAAAGTCCTCATATGAACATCATCGTGCTAACACCTCTGTTCCACAGGGAAAGGCTAAGGGTTATGGATATGTGCATTATTCTTCAAATCATGATGTTCAGAAATCCTCGAAGAATTTCTCTGCTTACTCATATGCTTACCCTAACCCCTCTTATGTGAAACGAAGTGGATTGGCATCTATGCCACATTTATCTTATGGAGCTCGTAGAATGATGAACTCTTTGCCACCCCTTCAGATGTGGGTGGTGAAGAAAAAGAACTAACTTCTTATGCAGGGTCAGGTCTCCAGACGAACCTAAAACGTCTGAAGAACTTGCTGGAGACCTGAATATGCTTGAAAGAACGCAAGCTAATCATGAAGAAATGAATTTTCATTTCTCACGTCCTCATACTACTTTACCTGCTCTGTCATATTCTTCACTGATGAAGTATATGAGTTCGTAAGCTGTACTAATTCATCTGTAGGATGATCAACCCAAAACCACTTAGTGGGTCCTCGATAGTGGATGTACAAATCACATGACTAGTGACAGGAGCTTATTGATGGACACTGCTTTATCTCCATCACATCTGAAGCATATCACCTACGCCGACAAAGGCAAAAGCAAGGTATTGGGTCTAGGTAAGGTTGCAATCTCAAAGGATCGACACATGGACAAAGTCATGCTTGTCGAGTCCTTAGGGTTCAACCTCATGTCTGTCTCAATGCTTTGTGATCTTCGTATTGTTGTTGTCTTTGGCAAGTATCGTTGTGTTGTGATCATGGAAGCTGACAATTCCAAAGTCTTCGAAGGCATTAGGAGAGGATATTTTTATATTGTTGATTTCTCTACAGGACCACAACCTGCTACATGTCTACTTGCAAAAGCTTCAGAAGGCTGGCTATGGCATCAACGACTTGGTCGTGCTGGCATGAGGAACTTGCACACGCTCGCGAAGAAGAAGCATGTCATTGGCATCGAGGTGTCAAATTCCTCAATGACCATTTGTGTGGAGCTTGTGAAGGTGGAAAGATGACCAAGGCCAAGCATCCCTCAAAGACCATCATGACTACCACTCGTCCATTTGAATTGCTTCATATGGATCTCTTTGGCCCTACTCATTATGCCACATTTACAAATGTTGCATCTCTATATGGCTTTGTCATTATTGATGATTATTCTCGTTATACATGGGTGCATATCATCACTTACAAAACTGAAGTGTAGGAAATCTTCAAACGATTTTCCTCAAGGGCTTCAACCAACTTTGGTGTGAAGATCAAGCACATCAGAAGTGACAATGGAACTGAGTTCAAGAACACTGGTCTTGATGACTATCTTGATGAACTTGGTATTACTCATGAGTTATCTGCTCCTTATACTCCTCAGCAGAATGGCGTCGTGGAGCGCAAGAACATGACTCTTGTTGAGATGGCCCACACTATGCTTGATGAGTACAAGACGCCTCCTTGCTTCTGGCCTAAGGCAATTGATACAGCGTGCCACATCATCAACAGGGTATATCTTCACAAATTCTTCAGAAAGACCTCATATGAACTCCTCACGGACAATAAACCCAATGTGAGTTATTTCAAAGTCTTTGGTGCTAAATGTTGGATTACAGATCCTCATCACAATTCTAAATTTGCACCGAAAGCACATGAAGGTTTTATGCTTGGTTATGGTAAGGACTCGCACACCTACACAGTCTTCAACACCTATCACCACAAGGTTGTTGAAACTGTAGATGTACAGTTCGATGATGAAGGAAATATGCCCTAGAGGCAATATTAAAGTTGTTATTTATATTTCCTTATATCATGATTGTAAGTGCATCTAGTGCCCCTTAGTGATTTTGGTGTATTGAAGACTTATAGGTTAAGGGACTAATGTGTTTATGAGTGTACACAGGTCCATAAGTCTATGAGAAGTTTGATATTTATAGAGAAAGTCGACCCCTAAAAATGAAGTTCTTCGACTGAAGACTTTGGATTTCTGAAGACTTTCTGAAGACTTTGAAAGTGAAGAAATTGGTGTGACCTTGAAGACTTGGTATTCATTCGAGGAACATGAAGCGTGAACACTTTTGTTTTCGTAGTTTAATTTTATCTTTCTTGAGTCATAGGAAACACCGTACTGTTAAAGGGGGTCGAGGAAATACTAAGGAAAAAATTCCATGTGATGCTCAACTCAAATCCTACACCTACCAATCCCTTCGAGTAAAGACATTGGAAATCTCATACAGTTTAGTCATATTCTTCAGTGACAGAGACGAAGTTCTTCTGGTCTCTGAGGAATTTGTTCTGACTGAGGAGTTAGGAATTCGCCAGTGCGGATTGCCTACACAGTGAGGAACATGATAGCCCTGAGGATTTTGCTACCCAAAATTCCGACCGTTGCTGTGCTATGCGCCAGCTGTCCCAAAATATCTACCCACCTAACTGTCATATCATTGAAGGGCATTTATGTCTTATCATGTCGGGCTGCTCCCTAGGCTATAAATAGCCGCCCCCTACAACCACTAGCTGGTTGGCTGCTCCGAGAGAAACCGAAACTTGTCATTTGAGAGCATCCCATCCTTCGAGGACTTTGAGTGAAAATATCAAGTGAGGAAAAACCCAAACCCAAACACCTACAAACCCTAAGTGATTGAGCATCGATGAAGAGATTGATCCTGCGTGGATCCGATGCTTGTTTCCTTTGAAGACTGTGCATCTTCCAGACGGTTAGGCGTCATGGTCTAGAGCATCCAAGAGAAATTGTGGATCGCCGAGTGACCAAATCTGTGAAGGTTTGGAAGTCACCTGAAGACTTACCACGAGTGATTGGGCGAGGTCTGTGTGACCTTAGCTCAAGGGGAATACGGTGAGGACTGAGTGTCCTGAGCTACATGTTCAGGACCGGGTGTCCGGGACTGTGTGTCCTCAGGTTTAAATACCTAGCTGCCCTAACCAGACGTACAACTGTCACAGCAGTTGGAACTGGTCTACCAAATCATTGTCTTCACCAAGCTACCTGGTTCTATTTCCTCAACCCTTCCATTTCCTCATTTCTGTGTTGTGTGCTTGTTCATATCTATTTGAAGACTTTGACTGAAGACTTTCTCTATTTCCCTCAGCTCAATTTCTTCAGTCTGTTTGTCTTTATCCTGTGTTATCCTGTGTTTACGCTTTCTCTACTCTGTGCTTGTTTTCATTTCATCATGAAGACCATGATCATGCACTGTTATGTTTAATTCTGAGTACTTATTCCGCTGCAAGTAGTTCTTCACTCAGGAATTTCCTCACCTTTAAATTCCCAAGTGAAGAATTCATAAAAATCGCCTATTCACCCCCCTCTAGTCGATATTACGCACTTTCAATGATAAATGTTTATTATTCATGCTAGAATTGTATTAACCGGAAACTTAGTACATGTGTGAATATATAGACATACAGAAGTGTCACTAGTTTGCCTCTACTTGACTAGCTCGTTGAATCAATGATGGTTATGTTTCCTAACCATAGACATGAGTTGTCAATTGATTAACGGGATCACATCATATTAGAGAATGATGTGATTGACTTGACCCATCCGTTAGCTTAGCACGATGATCGTTTAGTTTGTTGCTATTGCTTTCTCCATAACTTATACATGTTCCTATGACTCTGAGATCATGCAACTCCCGAATACCGGAGGAACACTTTGTGTGCTACCAAACGTCATAACGTAACTGGGTGATTATAAAGGTGCTCTACAGGTGTCTCCGATGGTGTTCGTTGAGTTGGCATAGATCGAGAATAGGATTTGTCACTCCGATTGTCGGAGAGGTATCTCTGGGTCCTCTCGGTAATGCACATCACTATAAGCCTTGCAAGCAATGTGACTAATGAGTTAGTTACGGGATGTAGCATTACGGAACGAGTAAAGAGACTTGCTGGTAATGAGATTGAACTAGGTATTGAGATACCGACGATCGAATCTCAGGCAAGTAACATACCGATGACAAAGGGAACAACGTATATCATTATGCGGTTTGACCGATAAAGATCTTCATAGAATATGTAGGAGCCAATATGAACATCCAGGTTCCGCTATTGGTTATTGACCGGAGAGATGTCTCGGTCATGTCTACATAGTTCTCGAACCTGTAGGGCCCGCACGCTTAACGTTCGGTGACAATCGGTATTATGAGTTTATGTGTTTTGATGAACCGAAGGTTGTTCGGAGTCCTAGATGTGATCACGGGCATGACGAGGAGTCTCAAAATGGTCGAGACATAAAGATCGATATATTGGATGACTATGTTTGGACATTGGAATGGTTCCGGGTGAGTTCAGACATTAACTGGAGTACCGGGGGGTTACCGGAACCCCCGGGGAGTATATGGGCCCTAATGGGCTTTAGGGGAGGAGGGAGGGGCTGCCTAGGGTAGGCCGCGCCCCCCAAGGCCTAGTCCAAGTTGTACTTGGGGGAGGGTTGGCGCCCCCTCCTTCCTTCTCTTCTCTCTTCCCTTTCCTACTCTCCTACTCCTACTACATGGAAAGGGGGATCCTACTCCCAGTGGGAGTAGGACTCCCTAGGGCACGCCATAGTAGAGGGCCGGCCCCCCATCCTCCACTCCTTTATATACGGGGAGGGGGAGCACTCCATAGACACACACATTGATCATTGATCTTTTAGCCGTGTGCGGTGCCCCCCTCCACCATAATCCACCTTGGTCATATTGTAGCAGTGCTTAGGCGAAGCCCTATGCCGGTAGCATCATCATCATCGTCATCACGCCATCGTGCTGACAAAGCTCTCCCTCGAGACTCTGTTGGATCGTGAGTTCGTGGGACGTCACCGAGCCGAACGTGTGCAGATCGCGGAGGTGCCGTAACTTCGGTACTAGGATCGGTCGATCGTGAAGATGTATGACTACATCAACCACGTTGTCATAACGCTTCCGCTTACAGTCTACGATGGTACGTAGACAACACTCTCCCCTCTCATTGCTATTCATCACCATGATCTTGCGTGTGCGTAGGAATTTTTTTGAAATTACTGCGTTCCCCAACAACTAATGGCTCGCAAAGAGAGCACCTACCTACTGTACTAGATGAAATGCCACTTGAGGAATCCATTAAGTTGAAGGCTACTGAGGATGTCATTCCTACCGAAGAATCTGCTGAAGAAGTCATTCCAGAACATGAAGAACATCATGCTGGTGCACCTGAAGAAAATGGCTCTAAAGAAAATGCTGCGCAAGTTCCTCATCATCAACCAACTCATCCTTGCGTTGCTAATGAAGTGTAGATTGAGAGAATCATCAACGACATCAAAGCACCAGGTCCTCTCACATGCTCAAAAGCTTCACATTTGTCTAACTTTTGTGGGCACTTTCCTTTCGTCTCTATCACAGAGCCCACTAAGGTAGATGAAGCATTTCTGGAGCCTGAGTGGAGTCAAGTGATGCAAGAGGAATTACATCAGTTCAAGCTCAACAATGTGTGGGAACTTGTCAAGCGACCAGACCCTGGCAAGCACAATATCATTGGCACAAAATGGATCTACCGCAACAAGCAAGATGAAAATGGCCTTGTGGTAAGGAATAAGGCACGACTTGTAGCTCAAGGCTACACACAGGTTGAAGGAATTGATTTCGATGAAAATTTTGCACCTGTTGCTAGACTTGAGGCTATTCGCATAGTACTTGCTTATGCTAACCATCACAATATCATCTTATATCAAATGGATGTGAAAAGTGCATTCATTAATGGTAAGCTTGAGGAAGAAGTATATGTTGCTCAACCCCCAGGTTTTGAGGATCCAAAGCATCCCGACAAAGTCTTCAGACTCAATAAGGCCCTATATGGCCTCAAGCAGGCCCCTCGGGCGTGGTATGACACTTTGAAGGAATTCCTCATGAAGAAAGGCTTCAAACCCGGTTCACTTGGCCCAACTCTTTTTACCAAAGCTTATGGTGATGAATTATTTGTGTGTCAAATATATGTTGATGATATCATTTTTGGCTGTACTGACCAACATTACAGTGATGAATTTGCCTATATGATGAGTGAAGAATATCAAATGTCTATGATGGGAGAATTGAAATTCTTCTTAGGTCTTCAGATTCGTCAACAACGAAATGGCATCTTCATATCTCAGGAGAAATACCTCAAAGATGTGTTTGAGGAAATCCGACATGCAAGATTGCAAAGGTGTCAAAATCCCTATGCCCACAAATAACCATCTATGCACTGATGAAAATGGTATTCACTTCGATCAAAAGGTATACCACTCCATGATTGGCTCTTTATTGTATTTATGCGCATATTGGCCAGATATTATGCTTAGTGTTTGCATGTGTGCCCATTTTCAAGCTACACCAAAGGAATCACACTATAAGGCTGTGAAGCATATTTTTCGATATCTAGCTCACACTCTGTTGACACCGATTTCGGCCAAAGTAAAACCCGGTGCTTAGATATTATTAAAATAAAATCATTTACATGAAATGAAAAAAAATACTGAGTTGCCAAATACGTGGATAAAAAAATACCATGATGAATTTCCGCCGCGACGCTCAATATAAAACAACAGACCCAAAAATAAAAGAGAAGGAGCAATATCGTCGCATAAATTAGTGGACATATGACTTTCATACACATACACCATCATCAACCATGAAGATCCAACGTTGATACAAATTCAAAGTTTCATAGACGACGCTAATATTGCCACAATGCTATATCATATTTATGAGCATTGTTCTGTCATCGCTAAAAAAAAATATTAGCACAGTAACGTTCGCGTAAAATAATATAACACACGACAATGTATAAAAAAATGTCAATTCATCATGAATGATATATCTGTGGAAAAATGCTTCCCCATGTCTAAATCTGACCAAGTGCACTTATACGGAATAGCTACGTACATGCATGCATATCCTATTCCATCAGCCGATCGCATGCAAGCATGCCCAGAGCCCACGCATTATGTGGCCTAATTAAGCCCAGCTGATGGGACATTGCCGGTAATTAGTGATTAAACAAATAAAAAAGGAAAGGAGCCAGCCACGCTCCCACGTTCATGGACACGATCCCACGATCAGAACATGGGCAGGCGCGCGTCCAGCCGGCTCTCCACTGCTTCCCTTCGTCCCTATAAATACCAGGCCGTTCGACTGCTCTCGGGTCGCTCATTTTTTCATCCACACGCCGCCACTGCTGCTGCTCGCTCAGCATCCATCCATCCATTGCTTGCTCTATCTCCAGTCCATCACTCACACACACATACATACGTTGCAACGCCGCTCGTCATCGTCGCCGCCGGCCGTCTGTTCGCCGTCGTCGTCGCTGGCCGTCCGCTCGCCGTCGTTGTCGCCGACCGTCGTCACCGTCCTTCCGCGCCATTCATCGCCGGTTGCTCACCATCTGCATCGCCCACGAGCTGCTCTACACGGGCGGCTGCTCATCTACATCACCACATCACACGCACGTGACCACGTCCAAGGCAAGGTGAGAATACATGGCTACCTCCTTGCTCCCTTCTTGATGCATTCCTCTTGCACCATGTCTGAAGTAGTATTGGTGTTCTACGATCACTCCATATAGCACACCTAGTTTGGTCTCATGGGATCTAGCATCCCTTGTTGATACAAACCATGGTTGAGTTATGTTCATCTTGTTTTGGTCTCATGGTGATCTTGCATCCCATGTTGATACAATTCAAGATTAAAATATATCCATTGATGATCTTTTTCTTTCATCGTACACCTCATGTATGTTCGGTGCTATCCGAGTAATTTGTGCTTGATTCGGTCTCATGGCGATCTTGATCCCATGCTGATACAAATCAAGATAATGCATGAGATGCCTAGTGATCATATATATACCGCCCATCAATCCTATAATGATGCGAACTAAGTACACACGTGCAATTAAAATGCTTCTTGTTTTGGTCTCATGGTGATCTTTCATCCCTTGTTGATACAAACCATGGTTAAATTATGTTCTTGTTTTGGTCCCATGGGATCTCGCATCTCATGTTGATACAATTCAAGAATAAAAAATACATTCCTTCTTGTTTTGGTCTCATGGTGATCTTGCATCCCATGTTGATACAATTCAAGATATCCTTCGATGATGCTTTATTTTTATCACGTATCTCATATATTTTCGGTTCTACCCACAAGTTTCTTCTTGTTTTGGTCTCATGGTGATCTTGATCTCATGTTGATACAAATCAAGGTAATGCATGAGATGCCTAGTGGTCATATATCACTCCTTAATCCTATAATGATGCAAACTAAGTGCACACGTGCGACTAAAAGTTATGCTCATCTTGTTTTGGTCTCATGGCGATCTTGTATCCCATGTTGATACAATTCAAGAATAAAAATATATCTATCTTGGTTTGGTCTCATGGTGATCTTGCATCCCATGTTGATACAAATCAAGGATATAAATAGAAGTAAACCTCATATTGATTGGGTTTCATAAAGTCCAGTTTTGTTCTAGACACATAAATGCATCAGTATAGGGTGTAAACTTGGTGCATGCGGCTATATGTTCATTAGTCTCAGGAAGTAGCATCACATGCTCGGATTTTGTTCTAGTGAAAAACCCATGACTTTTGCTCTTCATAGTTTAGGGTCATATATCTAGACTTTGAGAATTTTCATATACTTCATCATGCCCATGCAAAACATAAATCGATATATACTCATGTTTGGTTACACTACGAGCATACAAGTTGTGCTACGTTAGTGATAATACAAGCATGAAGAAATCAACATACTTCATTTGGTTATGCTACACATGGGCACAATGTTGCTACATGATGTTAGTAATAATACAAGTGAAGTGAAACTTCATAAAAATATTCCCATGCACCGCAAATCCGAAGTCATATAAATATTTGACTAGATTCGCTTAGTCGCATGCCCATATATGATATGTTTGAGACTAGCAAAACTAGTATTTAAGCATAACCCATATGTCATAAGAAAATCCCTCATACAGATTAAAATTAAATCATGTGTTCCTTTCATATAGGTGAATGCATTCACAAAACTAAAAGATAATTAGGGTCATAGCCCATGTCACTTGCACTAAACATAACATAGTGCGATTGAATATGTGATCACCAAATTTCATATAGCCCTCGCATATGATGGCTCGGTGCAACGCTATATACGTTGCTATAAAGTAAACCAAATAATCCACCATTTCAGGCATGCATGCCGAAATCACATGCATGTCAAAATTAACTCGTGAAAAGAGTTATGCCCCATATTGCACATACGCGCGTTAGCCCGGCTAGTTAACCATCAAATAGATTTTCATATGATTAAAAAAGACAACCACTACATATTTGCGATGGTTAATGAGCTAGGCATGAACGTGATATATGAATGAACATTGTCAAATCATGAATGTTATGCAACACATATGTTAGCATAGACGAAGTTCAAGGCTCTCCGAGTACGCCGACGTCGAAGACCGCGAGTAGGACTATTTATTTCTACATTTTGTAGCCTTCTTTTATTTCTACATTTTGTAGTACTCATGTGTTGCAATTCTATGTAATAGGATAGTTGGAATTCTTAATTAGGGGTTTTCTCTATGGGGATGTAATTAACAGATCTTTTATGTACATATAAGAGCTCTGGAAATAAAGTACCTGCAATGTTTGATCTCCATCTTATTTATGCATTTAAATTATTCACTTTGTATCAATGACGTGGACGCGTGTCTCACGCCCGCCATTTTCCCGTCATCACACTCCAACATTTGGATTATGGTATACCAAGGGCTCGGCTTTTGATCTCATTGGATATTCAGATTCTGACTATGCTGGTGATCATGTGGACCGCAAGTCAACATCAGGCACATTCCATTTCCTTGGATGATCCTTGGTTTGTTGGTCTTCGAAGAAACAGAACTGCGTATCACTTTCTACTGCTGAAGCTGAGTACATTGCTGTTGGTTCATGCTGTGCTCAATTGCTATGGGTGAAACAAACTCTCAAGGACTATGGCATCGATGTGAAGAATGTTCCACTCTATTGTGACAATGAGAGTGCCATCAAGATTGCTCATAACCCAGTTCAGCACTCGAAGACAAAACACATTCAGATCCGTCATCATTTTCTTGATGATCATGTGTTGAAGGGCGACATGTCCATCGAGCACGTGAAGACTGAAGAACAGCTAGCCGATATCCTCACAAAGCCCTTGGATGAGAAGAGATTTAGCAAGTTGCGGTGTGAGCTAAATATCTTACAATCTTCGAGTGTCCTTTGAAAAGGACACACATCCTAACACTTATGCAAATTGATGACTTAGATGTGCAACACACGAAGTAACATTTTCCTTCAATCAATGAAGACTAACCCTCTAAGTGTGAAGAACTTGATTCTCATAGCCCTACGACAATTGTACACGACGTTTGAAATCAGCATTCTTATATGGTAGGTCACGCCACCAACAAAAGTTGAAAATCTTCAATTTGAGTTTTTCTCCAGTCTTGAAATTCCTTAGTTGATTTCTTCAACTTTACAATGTCTTCACTCTCTCTGTCATTTATGTCCTCTACATCATTCACTTATAGCTATTTCTTCAAGTTGATCTTTCTGCTAAGTGAATGTGATCGGACCCTTCCCTCTCTATGCTATACTCAACCCAGTCTGTTCACGAATTCTTCATGTGCGTTCTATTTGAAACCCGTTCAAAATCTTCATTGTGTCCTTGTCAGCTGAAGAATCTGCGAACGAAACTTTAAAATATTCTAATCTGAATTTTTGGCTGTTGCCTCCTAAACCGTTCCACATCCCACGATAATACTTATCTATTCACCCATGATCACTCACGATCTCCACCTCTCTGTACGTGGGTGACACATGTCACAAGGATGAGAAAGGTCATGGGCACGTTCATCCATTTTCTTTGGACGAGCAGTTTTTCACCGTGGCTATAAATACTCCTTTCCCTTCCTTAGTCTGTTTTACTCCGCTTCACCTCACTCTCTCGCTCGAGCTCTCAAAACCTAGCTCCGCCGATACTTCCATCGTCGTCCGTGAGGAAGAGCTTCGCTGACTCGACCTCGTCGCCGTCGTACTCACACCGGCCACAGATTTCTTCACTCCGCCGCCATCGTAGTTGTCTTCCTCTGCCAAGTTAGGGCGTGTAAGATCTCGACTGATGAACTTCCAATCTACATTCCTAGTTCGTCGTGTTCTTCGTCAAGAGTAATTAAAAGCTACGTTTACTGCCCTTATTGATTCCAGTGATTTCTTCAAAATCTTCAAAAGGTGTTTATTCTTCAATCTTCACACTCTGAACACCTCATACAAACATCTGTTCTTGATTTGTTTCCCTAAGCAAAAAATTTCTTTAAGATTCCTCAATTGTGTGGATTTTCAATCTATACAACTCTGGAATCTAAGTCAAAGAACGCTTAGTGAAATTCCTCAAGACACATTTGGTCAAATTCCTCAAACTTGCTCTTATTTGCAAAAACTTCTGAGAACGCATATGACCTCTCCGAATTCTTCACACCGATACTCTGTTCACAGGTACTCATGTCCACTGCTGAATCACTTGGTTCTCATCAACTTAACTCATTTGCAGCGTTCCTCGAAGAAAGACTGCATACCTCTTCAGAGAACTCAATAGTTCAAAATCCCCAGCTGAAGAAAATGGCAGATGGCAAGAAACCTCAGAAGGGAGGGAAGAAATTGGAAGTCAACACTGCTTTTGAGATTCCTCATGGCATCGCAGGATACTGCACTCCTCCTCATGAAACGAAGAATGAGGGCAAAGTGCACATTCAGAAGATTGAGAGGAGATGGGCCAGAGAATGGAGGGAATATCACTATGTCACTCCCAAGTACATGAAGAAATTCGCTGTACACCCTCCATCCTCAAGACCTCCATTTGCACCAGGCCAAGTTGCTGACCCCTCTAGCATCAGAAGAGGTGAGGAATTTCCTGCTGAATGGGCCAAGCGTCAAGCTAAACTGGCCAAAATGACAAAATAGGCAGTGGGGAAATTCAATGAAGACTGTGCTGCTGCTACTGCCACTGCTGAGGCCTCTGCTAGCAAGCCCAAGTAGGCTATGCCAAAGAAGCCCACACATAAGCCCAGTGTGTTTTCTTCAATGCCCTCATGGCCAAGCTCCTCAGCTATGCCCTCACAGCCCAGTTCTGCAAAGCCCTCATGGCCAATTCCTCCAGCTGCCCGAGTTCCTCAAGTTCCAAAACCCTCGGCTCCTCCGGCTAAGTCCTCAGCACCTGTGCATATCGCCTCGTGTCAAAGGACCACAGGCAAATCAATTTCCTCAGGAGCCTCAACAAGTTCTTCAGCTCCTCTGCATTCCTCAACAGGCCCCACATTACTGAATATCAAGGCCACTGCTGGATGAGGCACTAGACCAAGTCCTCAAAAGAAGCAGGTCGCCTTCCAAGTACCACCCTCTGATGACGAAGCTGATGATGATGAACTCGCCGAAATCATCAGAGATAGAAAACAAAGGGCCGCTAGAGCCAAAGGCACAAATGTGGCTCTGCTTTTGGATCCAAAATTGATCCTCGATTTCATTGACCTCTGGCACAAGGATCCCAACACTCCTATGCCTGACTTCAACCTCACTCCTGGCCAAAGTCACATGCTAACCGCCTTCATAGGCGAAGAAAAGTGGAAATTTGAAAAGGCCAGGAAGTTGAAGAAAGCGCAGTACAAGAAGGAGCGCTTTCTGAAGAAGAACATTGTCAAAATGACAATTGATGAACTTGTGGCTGTTCAATATGAAATCAAAAACCTCAGTGATGAATTTGATGCCTACCATGCGGATTGGAAGGGAGCCAAAGTCAGATTTGTAAAATTGGCAAAGACATTCACCTCCAATGTTGCTACTCAAACGCACATTGAAATTCCTCATGCTGAAGCTTCTGCTCTGCCGACTGAAGAACATGCCAGCATCGCTGATGAAAATCAGGCTGCTGATGAAACTGCTAGTACGAGGGCTGATGACTCCATTCCAGACTCTGATGAAAATGCCAGGGAAACCACTAGTGTTGCGCCTGAAGAACAAGCCAGACCAGCTCAAGCTTCAATTGCTGTGCCTGAAGAAACTGAAAATGCCAGGGCAACTGCATCAGTTGCGCCTAAGGTTACTGAACCAATCTGCTCCGCTCCTCCTGCACCAACGCCAATTGCAGTTCTTCCTTCTGCATCAGAAGTGAAGAAACCAAGGCTGTGGAGCGAGCAGTAGTGAAGAAAAGGAAAGCATCTGCTCCATCAGATTCTTCAGCACCAAAGAAGATGAAGAAATTGACAAGCTCTTTTGAGAATCCAATTGATGCTATTCCAGTCTCAAGCATGCCATCAAAGGAACTCGTCCCCCTTGGTGAATATTATGAGATCCCAAGCGGATCTGATGAAGATGTTCCTTCTGCTGCTTCTTCTGAGTAGTTGGATGAAGAAATTGAAGTGGATAATATCCCTTCAACCCCAGTCATCTCATCGCCTATGCCTCAGTTCATAGCTAGCTGAAGAGGCAGGTGTTGAAGAATTAAATGAAGAACATGAAGACATGGACATTGGGTGTTCCACTCCAGTGCTGAATGATGATTATTGGGATAGTCAGCACCCCAACTCTCCGCTCTTCACGCCTTTGCAACAAATCCCTCAGTCTCTAGTGCACACTGAAGTTCAAATGGGTTCTGCAGATCATCACTCCACTCCTTCCATTCATGAAGAAATTCCAGCCACTAGTGTTGATGTTAATGTTGATGAAGAATTGAAGACCCAGGTTACTACTGAAGCAGAAACTGAAATTCCTCAGCCCGTGGTTCCAGAGATTGTGATTCCTGAGGCTGTGATGACTTTGACTGACACTCCTTAGCCGAAGCCAAAGAATCCCTTCTCCAAGAAGCAAAAATTCAAGACTGATGACTTCTTTCATGAGCATGTATTCTTCATAGATTACAATCCATATGACACTGCTCGTCTGCGAAGAAAGCCCTTCTGGACTGCAAGCCAAGCCAACTTCTATTCTTCACTGCTTTTCAATAAGGACAAAATGTTTGATCATGCACATATTCCTCATGCGGACATGGAATCACTGCCTTGCTTCACACCAGTCCTCAGTGTTCTTCATGAAGCTGGGCTGCTCAACTTCTGCACCGACATCGTAGACTGGAATGAAGAACTAATTCTTCAGTTATACGCGATGCTGCACATCACAGGAAATGCTAAAGATGTGAATTCTTGGGTGTTGGACTGGATGACCGATAACACTCAGTTCAAAGCACCGGCCTCTGAATTGCTTCATGCCCTACCCGTCAGTCCTCCCCTTGAATGTGCACAGCTGATCTATCATGAACCTGAGCTTTTAGCTCACTACATGCAAGTGCTAATGAAACCGCTGAAGCGTGGTCAATCCCCAAGGACCAAATTCCTCGTGAAGGAATTGTTGTATGTGCCACGGACTGTCTATCACATTCTGACCAAGACGTTGAGTCCAATCAAAGGTCATGACTCGAATGAGGAAGAGGTCATTGGCATCATGAAGAATCTGCTTTTTAATATCATCCATGGAGTTTCAATCAACTACCATGATTTCTTCATGAGGACTCTCGCAAATGTTGCATTATCGCTATTTGAGTTGAAGCCTTACACTCCTTGGATTATGAGATTCCTCAGATCAAGGTCTTCAATCAATTCCAAGGCTGATTTGCAGAATCACATCAGCTATTTGCCCCCAATTGAAGTCTTCAAGCGACCTATTTCCTCATCTAATGAGAAGGGCAAGGCACCTTCTATTATTGATGAAGGCATTCGTCCATTGGATGGTCAGTTTCACAAAGCTGCATCTTACTCTAGCAATGATGACTCTGCCACTCATGATTCTGCCGCCAATGCTTCAAAGCAACATCCTCAAGCCACAGCTCCAAGGGTATTGACTGATCGTGAGCTTCTCCTCAGTCTTCACCAGAAGGTCGATCACAACCACAAATGGGTCAAGCGTCAGTTTGGTTCAATTCTTTAGAACATGACCATCACTCAGAATTCAGTGAAAAGAACCATTACTACCTCCATGAAGTATTTGATTGCACCTGGGCTGTTCTGTCTCATCTCTATAGTGAAGATGATCTCAACAAGATGGGCTTGAAGCAGGACTTTGACTGGTCTCAGCCAGCTTCGAAGAAATTCAAGAAGGCCAAAGTTCCTCACTTGGTGGCCAACTCTTATTCTTCATCACGCGAGACGGATGAGCATGAAGATTTGGACGACACTGTGGCATGCCCTACTTCAACAACCGACCCCGACAATGCTGGCACTCCTCCATCGACTCAGTGATGATATTCTTCAGGGGCGTTAGTCCTCACTTTTCATCCCTTTTGGTCATTCGATGACAAAGGGGGAGACATTTTGAGTTAGTCTTCAAGAAGGTCTATTTATATGGGCATTTTTTGCTGAGTTAGAACTCTTGTTGTTCTGAAGATTTGTTGGATCGAGTTGTAAACTTAAGCCCGATGGTGGTCTGATACTTTTGCTATGTTCCTCTGCATGCTATTTCCACATGTATGATAATGCACGCATGCTGAATTACATCACCCACCATATTTCATCATGCATTTCAAATTCTTCATATCATATGTTAAATGCATTTATGAATTACAAGATATAGGGGGAGATCTCCATGATTCTACTCTTCAAATGTGCATTGCTTCAAAAGCAAATTTCTCACTATGCACATCTTCAGGGGGAGTTCTTCTATATCTTGCAATCAAATTCCTCAATATAAGTATTTACACTTCATATGTTTACCCCCGTTGAAAACTTAACCTATATTGTCATCAGTCACCAAAAATGGGGAGATTGTAAGTGCATCTAGTGCCCCTTAGTGATTTTGGTGTATTGAAGACTTATAGGTTAAGGGACTGATGCATTTGTGAGTGTACACAAGACTATAAGTCTATGAGGAGTTTGATATTTACAGAGAAAGTTGGCCCCTAAAAATGGATGTCTTCAACTGAAGACCTTGGATTTCTGAAGACTTTCTGAAGACTTTGAAAGTGAAGAAATTAGTGTGACCGTAAAGACTTGATATTCATGCAAGGAACATGAAGCGTGAAGACTTTTGTTTTTGTAGTTTCATTTTCTCTTTCTTGAGTCATAGGAAACAACGTATTGTTAAAGGGGGTCGAGGTAAAACTAAGGAAAGGTTTCCAGGTGATGCTCAACTCAATATCCTACACCTACCAATCCCTTCGATTGAAGCCATTGCAAATCTCATACAGTTCAGTCAACTTCTTCAGTGACAGAGACGGAGTTCTTCTGGTCTCTGAGGAATTTGTTTTGACTGAGGAGTTAGTAATTCGCCAGTGCGGATTGCCTACAAGTGAGGAATGTGTGACCTTAGTTCAAGGATAATACGGTGAGGACTGTGTGTCCTCAGGTTTAAATACCTAGCCGCTCTAACTAGACGTACAACTATCACAGCAGTTGGAACTGGTCTACCAAATCATTGTCTTCACCGAGCTAACTGGTTCTATTTCCTCATGAAAGTACGTTATATAGACTAGAGGGGGGGGGGGTGAATAGGCGATTTTTATGAAAGTCTTCAAAACATGGAAGTTATGAAGACAAACGATAGAAATAACCTATTACCATGCAGCGGAAGGTAGACTACACTAGGCAAGCCATAGTCAAGTATTCAATAAAGTGAAAGCACAATGACTTAATAGCAGCAATGTAGTAAGGATCAGGTAGGAAGATATTATGAAGCCATACAGAACATGCAGTCACTCAGTGAAGACAAAAGATAGTGCAAACATACAATGACTTCACAAGGAGCAACAGTAAGTAAAGGGAAGGGAAGATGAAACCAGTGACACGCTGAAGACAATGATGTGTTGGACCAGTTCCAGTTGCTGTGACAACTGTACGTCTGGTTAGGGCGGCTAGGTATTTAAACCTTAGGACACACAGTCCCGGACACCCAGTCCTGAACACGCAGCTCAGGACACCTAGTCCTCATCGTATTCCCCTTGAGCTAAGGTCACACAGACCTCGCCCAATCACTCTGGTAAGTCTTCAAGGTAGAATCCCAAACCTTCATAGACTTCGTTCACCGGCAATCCACAATGTCTCTTGGTTGCTCAGAACGCGACGCCTAACCGGCTGGAGGATGCACAGTCCTCAAGTGTAATAAGTCTTCAGATCACACAGACAAGAAGACTTAAGTGATGCCCAATTCTCTTTGGCTCTGGGTGGTTAGGGCTTTATCCTCGCAAGGAATTCTCTCTCAAAGGCTTCGAGGTGGGTTGCTCTCAAACGACAAAAGCCGTACTCTCAATCTGAGCAGCCAACCGTTTATGGTTGTGGGGGGTGGGCTATTTATAGCCACTTGGCAACCCGACTTGATTTGTCCGAAATGACCCTGGGTCACTAAGGAACTGACACTTGTTCCAACGGTCAGATTTCAAACTCACACGACAACTTTACTTGGGCTGCAAGCAAAGCTGACTTGTCCGACTCTGGATAAGATTCGCTCTCATAGTCTTCACTCGAAGACATAGGTTTTGGTTAGGCATCACTTCAGTCATTCTAACTGGTTCTCTTGGACCCCACTTAACAGTACGGTGGTTCCTATGACTCAACACAAAAGAAGGAGAACTACGAAAGATCTAAGTCTTCGAGCTCCATAGGCTTCATGTGGTGTTTTCTCTTGTCATAGTCTTCAATGTGAATATCTTCATATACCACCTTTGACTTCAATGTCTTCATACATTTTTAGGGGTCATCTCTGGTAGGAAAACCGAATCAATGAGGGACTTCTACTTGTGTTATCCTGCAATTCTCACAAACACATTAGTCCCTCAACTAGGTTTGTCGTCAATACTCCAAAACCAACTAGGGGTGGCACTAGATGCACTTACAATCTCCCCCTTTTTGGTGATTGATGACAAACTAGTTGAAGTTTTCAACGGGGAATATAATCTGTGAAATTGTAAAGGATAAGGAATTGTCTTCATAAGTTGCAAGGGCTCCCCCTGAAGATGTGCATATAAGTAATTTGCTTTTGGAATGCAAATGCACATGGCAGGTTGTACTTGTGGAGATCCACTTCAACTTATGATGACAATCCACTATGCATGTGAAAGTATATGAAGATAATGACAATGCATAATGGAAAATGGATGTCTGCAGAATGATCTTAGTGCGGAATTTATCGTCGCACATGCGGAATTTATCATCGCAAAACAAAGTGGCAGATAAGTAGCAGACGACCATCGATTTTAAGTGTTACAACTCAAAGAACCAAATGTAGCAAAATGAGAGTTGTAAGCACGAAGCAAAATATAAAGCACCCGCCCATATGGACCCGCTTGAAGACTATCAACCTCATATGCTTCTCCCCCTTTTGTCAGTAAGGACCAAAAAGGTTTGAAGACATAGAGCATCTACTCGTTCCCATGCGGAGTAGGTGAAGTAGCAGGGTCGTTGGTGGTGTTTGGCGGTGCTGAAGAGCTTGGAGCAGAGTTGGCGCGTGCTGAAGGAGGTGGTGGTGAAGTAGCATCATCTTCATCCTCGATAACTCTGGCAGTCACTGTTGCAGCAGATGAAGAGAACTCAGAGTCTTCAAGGGATGGAGTTCCTAGTAGCACAGCTCTTCGAGGAGGTGTGGAGTCAAACTTGAATCGCTCAGTGAAGCCATCCTCTTGAAGATCATCTTCAGAACACATCATCGTTAGCCCTTTCCATGTGCGGCGACATGTTTCATGGGCAACGAAAGCATTCTTGGTGGCAAGATTGCGAATGTGATTAACATCCACCAAGAGGCTTTTCATCTGACGCTTCAGCCAGTCATGATGCCTATCCTGTTTCTGATGAAGAGCCACAAGAAGCTCTCGGTCGTTGAGAACACGAGTGCGCTTCTTGGGTCTTGGAGCAGTTGTACTATCAGTGGCTTCAGTGGAAGCAGGGTGTGGTGCAGGTGTAGTGCCAGCCAAAGGATACACCCGAGTGACTGCTTCAACTCCTTCAATGTTCTGTGAGAAACTCTGATGCTCTCATTCTGAAGACTTAGAGGTTCCTTTGCAGGCTCAGGTTAGATGGCTTCAGTAGAGATATCCACATCAGGCAGAAAAATCCTATGATTGCGAGCAGATGGCTGATATGAGATATCAGAGTGAAGTTTAATTAGCCGCATTACCCATGGGGCGTAGAACTTCAAGCCAAACAGATCAGAGCCTGATGCAGCAAGTTGGCGGAAGAATAAGTCCTGTGCATTGAAGCATTTTCCATGAAGAATATAGAAGACCAAAGTCTTCATTGCACCCTCAAGCTTGGCATTTGGAGAGTGCCCTTTGATGGGCCAGAGAGTTCGCCTGATGATATGATAGATGGTTCTTGGCAGATACTCAAGGTCCTCAACGAAGAACTCTGTTGGATAAGCAGCATCTTGGGGCAATGGCTTCATCATGCTGAGCATCTGACTCATATCAGGTTCCAGTCTCTTAAAGATGCTCTCAATAGCTTCACTATGCAGCTGACAGCCATGCTCGTAGAGATCGCCAGGAGTGGGCAAACCAGTGAGATCAATGATGTCAAATGCATTGGCTTCGTGATGAACGTTTCCGGTCATCCACTCCAGGACCCAAGTCTTTGGATCTCTGCTGTACCCGCGGATGTGAAGTGTGGCATAGAATTGGAGCAGCAGCTCTTCATTCCAATGCTCTTGGTCAGTAACGAACGACATCAGTCCAACTTCCTCGAAGCAATCCAAAGCTTCTTCCAGACAGGGCAGACCAGCTATGGCTTCAATGTCAAGGCGCTTGTGTGGGAAGATGCGACCTTGGTTGTAAAGAATGCATGAGTAATAGCTTTGCTGAGGATAGCTCCAGAACCGATCAGATGATATCCTTTCCCTTGAGTAGGGGTTCCTGGAGCTATCGAAGAATGTGTTGTCTGCCCTGAAGCCATTGATATTGAAGGAGCCAGGTGCTGATGCAGGACCTGGGAACCTTGGCAATCTTGGGATTGGCTTCTGTACCTGAGGCCTGTGCTCAACATGATAGTCGAATTGGGGACTGGCAGCAGACTCAAGAACAGAAGTGACGGGATCAGTGGCTTCGCTGTCTTCTTCTTCCATTGGGGAGGGCTCCACATTAGCTTCATTGGTGCTTGTGGCAGCCTCAAGATGTTCATCCTCCACTTGATGAGCTGGAGGGTCGGTCACAAGCACTTTCTCCTTGAGAACTTCTTCTTGGTGGGACAGGGGGACTTGTGGGACTTCTTCTTCCGTGGCTGATGCAGCCGGATTGTCTTCAACAGAGATTTGAGGCCTTGGACCTTTGTGAAGCCTGCGCAACGCGGGCGACGCCTGTGGAGTTGGAGTGGGCTGGACCTCATAGTCTTCTTCCTCTTGTGGGCGATCTGCCCATGAAGCATCCTGTGCAATTGGCGTCAGTGGAAGACCAATGCTGATGAGTTCGATGTTTTCAAACTGAGGAAGGACTGCACCATCTTCTACATTGTCATGTTAACCAATGTCTTCAGCAGCGATGGGATCAGCTGCTGGAAAGTCTTCAGCTTCATGAGCCTCTGTGGAAGCAGGCTCATGGATAGTCAGTTGGCGTTCAGCTTCAGGATAGACCATAGAAATGGGTTCAACTATCAAGGGCTCTGTGGGAGGAGCCCGATCTTTCTTGGTCTTCCTCTTCTTCTTGGAGGGGGCAGTTGGAGAGGCTTCAGAATGTTTCCTCTTCCTGGCTTCAGCCTCAACAGTCCTTGTCTTCTTGAGCTCTGAAGCGGTTGACCGGCTTTTTAGCTTCGAGCCAGTCAGTCTAGTTGGAAAGACGATCAGAACTGCTTCCTGCCTTGGTGCGTTAGGTTCAGCCGTAGCAGGCTTCTTCTTCTTCTTTGCGGCCATCCTGGGGTCGATGCCAGGACACCCAAGGGCCTTGCGCTTCTCAGCCTCATTATAGGCTTGCACACATCTGTCAGCTAGAGTCTTCATGCGCTCACGCGAACCCTGAGCTTCTGCACGTTTCTTCACAAAGGCTTCCTTGAGCTCGTGCATCATACTCTTGAAGTTCTTCACTTCCTGCACGCTGAGCTTGGCCATATGCTTCTTGAACTGAGCCTTTTCATAGTCAATCTTTTGCTTCAGTTCAACAATGCGCTGGGCAATAGCGAGTTCTGAAGCAATGGCGCCTTGGAAGGCGACACTAAGGCCAATTGGTAGCTGCAGATCTTCAAAGCTGATGTTTGGCGTGTCAAACCACTCGTCAATGAAGTTGTGGATGATGGTCACATCAAAGAGAGGCAGATCATTGAAGATTTCTGCTTCTTCTTTGCTATTGATGAGTTGCTCAAGAGCGTCATCTGCTAGATCTTCATCACTTGACAGATCAATGTCGTCATTGCGCAGAATGGTAGCGGCAGTTAGCTCTTGTCTGGTGTGAGGCAGAGGCATCTTGACCTTCTGGGGCTTGGAGATGCGAGATAAGTCTTCGGACTGCACACTGTCTTCAGGAGGTGCAGTTGCCAGTGGCTTCGCCCGGGAGATTTTTGGTGAAGGCGCAGGCTTTGAAGCTTTAGGCTTCTTCAGCTTCTTTGTCTTCAGCGCTGCAGGCGCTTCATCTGATTCTGCGTCAGCGGCAGGCTCATTCACTGCAGTCCCTTGAACCAAGATACGGGTGATGAGGCCTTCAAGGTTGTAGAAAGGACCGATGACATTGGGTTCTGCATGTCGTGTGCCATCTGCCCTTGGTGTTGAGGGACCAGGGTTGAAGTCTAACCCCAAAGTCTTCTTGTTCTGCTTCACTGAGTTCAGGGCAAACTGGAAGTTGCGCTTGAACAGATTGTCGTCACGACACCATAGTAGTGACGATGGGTGTGCATCAGCAGGCTGTGGCCCACGGACCATGCAGGGATAGAAGCCTTGTTCAATGGCTTCATCTCTGGACCTGGGCAGAAGATTCTTGTATAGGATGTCTCCCCACGGTCTCTTGATGACATTTTTCTCAGCATATTCCTGGGTTACAAATCGGTATTTGAACCATTGTTCTGCCCAATATCTTCGAATCCATTGGATTCGGGTCTTGCCCTGATTGTAATCCTCTTCAGGATCTGTCTTGTACAGTTCTGAGAGTTCATCTGGCAGATCTCTGGATGTTTCTCCACAACGCTTTCTGCCACCCTTCCTTGCTACTTTCTCTGAAGCCATAAACTTTAACTTGAAAGGCTTCAACACGTTCAAAGGCTTCAAAGGTTTTCGCTTGCTGGACCAACAAGAACTGGCTTCGGGAGAATTAATGTGATGCTGTAAGAATTCTACAAATGAATGCAGACTATAAGAACCAAAGGATTCTCCCACGGACATGTACCTGTGACAGCATTAAGGTGCGAGGGAAGGGGAAGAGGTCATATGCATTCTCAGAAGATTTTGAAGATAAATCAGTTTAGAAGACATTGACCTCATCGTGCGAAGACATTCACTCATAGATAAGGAGTTGGTTCCAGATTTGTATGAATCCACAGACCAGTACAAGTGAGGAATCTAACTACTTTTTGAAGCATAAGTGAATATACTAGGCATGTTATGAGCTGCAGTATGAGAGAGATCTAACTTGTGTGAATAGAAACTGCTTGTGGTAGAAAGTGACAAATCCATAGGATCAACGGTGCTGTAAAAAGGAAGTTTTATTTACCACACTAAGAACTGCTAGACAAAGTGGAAGATGAGGCCGAGCAGTTCAATCTTCCGTGCCCTAACTTGGCAACGGAGGACACCTACGGCGACGGCGGAGAGGACGATGTCCACGGTCGGCGTGAAGACGGCGTCGGAGAGGTTGTGGCAGCGAAGCGCTTCGTCGCCGGCGTCGTCGAGGGCTAGCGGTGGCGCTAGGGTTCGTGCGAGAGTGGAAGAAGAGATAATGACCGCTGTGAAGTGTGTATTTATAGGTACATGGGCGGCACTGCGCTATTACACAGGTGCCCCTGGCGATTCGCATCTGAGGAACACGTGGCCATTATGCGGAATTTTGTGGTTTGTTCCACGTCCCATGCACGCCTTGATTGTCGGGTGGTCGTTCCTACTTCTCCGGGTTTCATGTGGAGGAATGAGCACTGAAAACGGACTTAATGGTTGTCTCTATATCTTCTGCTGACAAGGACGTAGAGAAGACATTCGACAGTTTCAATAGAATGCATATGATTTGGAGAGATAGAATTTGAGATAGAAAGCATAGAGAGGTTAGGGTCCGATCACATTCACTTAGTTCAAAAGATTCAACAATGAAGACATAGCTATAAGTGAATGCTGTAGAGGACAAAACACTAATATATATATATATATACATATATATATATATATATATAATCAACATAGTGAAGATAATCATGAAGATACGTTGAGATCGAAGCCAAACCAAATGTGAAGAAATTGCAAGGTAACGCCATGAGTGAAACACTTCAAAATAGAACATTTGGTGGTGGCGTTACCCACCGTATAGGAAGTATTAGACCCAGACACGGCGCACAATTATCGTGGCACTCCAAAGTCAAATTCCACATTAGTGTATTCACACTTAGAATGTATGTCTTCATTGATTGAAGATATACTTTACTTCGTGTGTTGCACATCTAAGTCATCAATATGCATTAGGGTTAGGATGTGTGCCTGATCACAGGACATTTGAGGATTCCAGGATATTTAGCTCACACCGTAACTTGCAAAATCTCTTCTCATCCAAGGGCTTGGTGAAGATATCTGCCAATTGCTCTTCAGTGTTGACGTGTATGATATCAATATCTTCCTTCACAACATGATCTCTGAGAAAGTGATGACGAATTTCAATGTGCTTTGTCTTCGAGTGCTGAACTGGGTTGTTGGCGATCTTGATGGCGCTTTCGTTGTCGCAGTAAAGTGGCACTTGCTTCAGATGAATGCCATAGTCCTTGAGTGTTTGCTTCATCCACAGAAGCTGAGCGCAGCAAGATCCAGCACCAATGTATTCAGATTCAGCAGTGGAGAGAGATACACAGTTCTGCTTCTTTGAAGACCAACATACAAGTGATCGTCCCAGAAAGTGACATGTGCCTGATGTAGACTTGCGATCAACTTTGTCACCAGCATAATTAGCATCCGAGAATCCAACCAGATCAAACTCTGAGCCCTTTGGATACCATAATCCTAGAGTTGGGGTGTGAGCCAAATATCGAAGAATTCGTTTCACAGCTAAGTGATGCGACTCCTTTGGTGCCGCTTGAAATCAAGCACACATGCAAACACTGAGCATAATATCTGGCCTAGATGCACAATGATAAAGTAAAGAACCAATCATGGAGCGGTATACCTTTTGATCGAACTCTTTACCATTGTCGTCGGGACCCAGATGATGTTTGGCTGGCATTGGTGTTGTGAAGCCTTTGCAGTCTTGCATACCGAACTTCTTCAGGCAATCTTTGAGATACTTCTCTTGAGATATGAAGATGCCGTTGCGTTGTTGTCGTATTTGAAGACCGAGGAAGAACTTCAGCTCCCCCATCATGGACATCTGATATTGCTCTTGCATCATATATCCAAACTCTTCACTGTACTTCTGATTGGTGTAGCCGAAGATAATTTCATCCACATATATTTGGCACACAAACAGTTCACCATCATATGTCTTCATGAAGAGAGTGGGGTCTAGGGAACCAGGTATGAAACCTTTGCTCTTTAGGAAGTATTTGAGTGTGTCATACCAGGCCCGAGGGGCTTGTTTGAGGCCATACAGTGCCTTGTTGAGCTTGTATACCATGTCCGGATGTTTTGGATCTTCAAAGCTAGGCGGTTGTGCAACATACACTTCTTCTTCAATCTTGCCATTGAGAAAAGCACTCTTCACATCCATTTGATATAGAAGTATGTTATGATGATTTGCATAGGCCAGCAGTATGCGTATGGCTTCAAGTCTAGCCACAGGAGCAAATATTTCATCGAAGTCAATGCCTTCCACTTGAGTATATCCTTGAGCAACCAGACGAGCTTTGTTTCTGACAACTTGACCATGCTCATCTTGCTTGTTGCGGTATATCCATTTGGTGCCTATTATATTGTGCTTCCGTGGATCAGGACGCTTAACTAGTTCCCATACATTATTCAGCTCAAACTATTGAAGCTCTTCTTGCATAGCTTGAATCCATTCAGGTTCCATGAAGGCTTCTTCAACTTTCTTGGGTTCTGTTATTGAGATGAATGCGAAGTGCCCACAGAAATTTGCTAGCTGAGTTGCCCTTGAACGAGTGAGTGGACCGGGTGCATTGATGCTATCAATTATTCTTTCAATCTGCACTTCAGTGGCAACGCGAGGATGTACAGGGCGAAGACTTTGCTCTCGCTGACCATTGTCGTTGTTAGAAGGAATGTCTTCAGGCTGAGCATTGTCTTCATGTTGATCAGGTGCTGAGATGATAAGTTCTTCTTCAGGATGAGCTTCACAAGGTATAATTTCTCCAGCTCCCATTAGCTTGATTGATTCACTGGATGGAACTTCATCTAGGACATTTGGCAGTTGCTGTCTTTGTGAACCATTGGTCTCATCGAACCGCACATCCACTATTTTAACCACTTTGTAATGAAAGAGATTGAAGACTCTGTAGGAGTGCGAATCCTTTCCATATCCAAGCATAAAACCCTCATGTGCTTTTGGTGCAAACTTTGAGGTGTGATGTGGGTCCTTGATCCAGCACCTTGCGCCAAATACTCTGAAGTAACTGACATTTGGCTTCTTGCCAGTAAGGAGCTCATAAGATGTCTTGTTCAGAAGCTTGTGAAGATAAACACGATTGATTGTATGGCATGCAGTATCAATGGCTTCAGGCCAGAATTTTCTTGGGGTCTTGTATTCATCCAGCATCGTTCTGGCCATCTCAATGAGTGTTCTGTTCTTGCGTTCGACGACGCCATTCTGCTGTGGCGTGTACGGGGCTGAGAATTCATGTGTGATGACCAAGGTATCAAGATATGTATCAAGGACAGTGTTCTTGAATTAAGTGCCATTGTCACTTCTGATGTGCTTTATCTTGGCGCCATAATTGTTCATAGCTCGATTGGCGAAGCGTTTGAAGACATCCTGCACTTCAGTCTTGTAAAGGATTATCTGCACCCAAGTATATCTAGAATAATCATCAACAATAACGAAGCCATAGAGGCAAGCAGTAGTAGTAAGAGTTGAGTAATGAGTCGGACCGAAAAGATCCATGTGAAGCAGTTCGAAGGGTCGAGTAGTGGTCATGATTGTCTTCAAGGGATGTTTGGCCCGCGTCATCTTTCCTTCCTCACAGGCACCGCATAAGTGATCTTTCTTGAACTTGACGCCCTCGATCCCTACGACATGCTTCTTCTTTGCCAGGGTGTGGAGGTTCCTCATGCCAGCATGCCCAAGCCTCCGATGCCATAGCCAGCATTCTGAAGCTTTTGCTAGAAGACATATGGCAAGCTGTGGTCCTGCTGAGAAATCTACTACGTACAGATCATCTTTTCGATACCCTTCAAACAGTAGAGACTTGTCAGATTCCATTAGTACAAGGCAACGGTATTTTCCAAATATTACGATCATGTTCAAATCGCAAAGCATTGAGATAGACATTAAGTTGAAGCCAAGGGATTCAACAAGCATGACTTTATCCATGTGTTGATCCCTTGAGATTGCAACTCTACCTAGACCCAATACCTTACTTTTACCAGTGTCAGCAAATGTGATGTGGCTCTTGTCGGATGGACGTAAGGTTGAGTCCATAAGAAGACTTCTTTTGCCAGTCATGTGATTTGTACACCCACTATCAATAATCCATTCTGAAGACGCTGGTGTCGTACTCTACAGTGCGGTTAGGGGGATAGGCTTCACCAAGAGCATTGTGAAGAAAAAACATTTGACGAACCAATGGGTTATGAAAGCTTAGATCCAGATTAGGTCTAATAGGGAGAGTAGCAAGCGATTCAGGAACGAAGTACATAGTAAGACCATTCGGGCATGTAATCTTGCACCCTACAAGATGTTTAAGGTCCCCAGCAATGGCGTCAGACGATTTTGGTTTTTTGCTGGAGACCTTTCCCTGCAAAAGAGAGTTAAGCTTTCTTAGCCACCCACATCTTCAAGGGTGGCTGAGAAGCAATAAGTCTAAGTGCAGCATCTGAGAATTTTGGCTTTGGAGCCCTAGCAAACAGTCTTGCAGGCAGACAATAGTACTCATAAGAATAAGCAGAATAGTTCTTGGTCTTATGAACATGGCGGTTTGATGAACCGCTCTCATATTCATATGCCTGAGCATGGTTTCCCTGCAAAACATTTGCGTTAGTGCGACTCAGGTGAGTCCTCTGTCTGTATGAAGCCTTTGGACCGTATGAAGCCTTTGGTCTGAGGTTTGTTTTCTTCACGTGAGGTGTCATGATGACATTCATAGGAAGATTCTCCAGACACCTTTTCGGAACCCAGATCTTCTTCATAGGCGGTCCATTCCTGCAGTTAGTACCAATGTACCTGGCAAACACTTCACCATTCTGATTCTTAAACAGTATATAGTTTGCATCAAAGGATTCATCAATGATAATGGGGTTAGCACAAGTGAAGCCAGATAGATTGGATGGGTCTGCTAAAGGTTCCTTTGCAACAACCCACATGGTTTTGGGGTACTGCTCAGGTTTCTAGTAAGAGCCATCAGCATTCATTTTCCTTACGAACCCAACACCCTCTTTCCTCAGGTTTCGGTTCAGTATCTGCTTTTTGAGGACATCACATAGTGTCTGATGCCCTTTAAGACTTTTGTACATCCCTGTTTCAAGCAATGTCTTCAACCTAGCATTCTCATCAGCAATAGCAGTGGTATCCTCAGCAGAGGGGTTAGTTACCACATCAAAAGTTGAAGATATTGCAACAGTAGTAGCAGTAGAACATTCAGCAACAGAAGTAGCATTATCACGCTCAATGCATTTAAGACATGGTGGTTCAAATCCTTCCTGAGCGGGACTGATCTGTTTGGCGCGAAGTGACTCGTTTTCCTTTTGAAGATCTTCATGAACCGCTCTCAATTTCTCAAGATCTTGCTTCCTTTAAAGATAATCATAGGAAAGCTTTTCATGAGTTGTTGAGAGAGTTTCATGACGACTTTCAAGTTCCTGATACTTAACGTGAAGATTTTTATGTCTTCAATTAAGGATTCAGATCGAGTCAGTTCAGCACCTAACAGATCATCGCTTCTATCTAACAGTTTTTGAATATGTTCCATAGCTTTCTGTTGTTCAGTTGCAATTTTAGCAAGTGTTTTGTAGCTGGGTTTTGAATCACAATCAGAGTTATCGTCACTAGATGTTTGATAGTGAGTAGTGCGTGTGTTTACCTTGGCACCGCGTGCCATGAAGCAGTAGGTAGAAGCGGAGTAGTCCTTGTCATTTGCATCGGTGTCGGTGACGAGGTCATTGTCTTCAGTATTGAAGATGGACTTGGCAACGTATGCTGTAGCCAGACTTGCGACGCCTGAATCGGACTCCTCCTCAGACTCCACCTCTGCCTCCTCAGAAGCGGACTCCTCCTCTGAATCCATTTCCTTGCTAACAAAAACACGTGCCTTTCCAGATGAGCTCTTCTTGTGTGATGAAGACTTTGAGTAAGACTTGGAAGAAGACTTTGAGTATTTCTTCTTCTTCTTGTCGTCAGAGTCATATTCCTTGCTCTTCTTCTTCTTTTTGTTCTCATTGTCCCACTGTGGACACTCAGAGATGAAGTGGCCAAGTTTCTTGCACTTGTGACATGTTTTCTTCTTGTAGTCATGAGCAGAAGCTTCATCATTCCTTGAGCTTGATCGGGAAGACTTTCTGAAACCTTTCTTCTTGGTGAATTTTTGGAACTTCTTCACAAGCATAGCAAGTTCCCTTCCAATGTCTTCGGGATCATCAGAACTGCTGTCAGATTCTTCTTCAGATGAGGAGACAGCTTTTGCCTTCAAGGCACGAGTTCGCCCATAGTTTGGACCGTAGATATCTCTTTTCTCAGAAAGCTGAAACTCATGTGTGTTGAGCCTCTCTAGTATGTCAGATGGATCGAGTGTCTTGAAATTAGGACATTCTTGAATCATCAGGGCTAGGATGTCAAACGAACTATCAAGTGATCTCAGTAGTGTCTTGACGACTTCATGTTTGGTGATCTCAGTAGCGCCGAGGGCTTGAAGCTCATTTGTGATGTCAGTGAGTCTGTCAAATGTGTGCTGGACATTCTCATTGTCATTTCGCTTGAAGCGGTTGAAAAGGTTGCGAAGGACACTGATTCTCTGATCTCTCTGGGTTGAGATGCCTTCATTGACCTTGGAGAGCCAGTCCCAGACCAGCTTAGATGTCTTCAAAGCACTCACACGGCCATACTGTCCTTTGGTCAGGTGACCACAGATGATATTCTTGGCAGTAGAGTCCAGTTGAACAAATTTCTTGACATCAGCAGCAGTGACACCTTCTCCAGCCTTGGGAACGCCGTTTTCGACGACATACCATAGGTCACATCAATGGCTTCAAGATGCATGCGAATCTTATTCTTCCAGTAGGGATATTAAGTTCCATCGAAGACGGGGCACGTAGCGGAGACTTTAATTATCCCTGCAGTCGACATAGCTAAAACTCCAGGTGGTTAAACCGAATCACACGGAACAAGGGAGCACCTTGCTCTGATACCAATTGAAAGTACGTTATATCGACTAGAGGGGGGGTGAATAGGCGATTTTTATGAAAGTCTTCAAAACGTGGAAGTTATGAAGACAAACGATAGAAATAAACCTATTACCATGCAGCGGAAGGTAGACTACACTAGGCAAGCCATAGTCAAGTATTCAATAAAGTGAAAGCATAATGACTTAATAGCAGCAATGTAGTAAGGATCAGGTAGGAAGATATTATGAAGCCATACAGAACATGCAGTCACTCAGTGAAGACAAAAGATAGTTCAAACATACAATGACTTCACAAGGAGCAACAGTAAGTAAAGGGAAGGGAAGATGAAACCAGTGACACGCTGAAGACAATGATGTGTTGGACCAGTTCCAGTTGCTGTGACAACTGTACGTCTGGTTAGGGCGGCTAGGTATTTAAACCTTAGGACACATAGTCCCGGACACCCAGTCCTGAACACACAGCTCAGGACACCCAGTCCTCACCATATTCCCCTTGAGCTAAGGTCACACAGACCTCGCCCAATCACTCTGGTAAGTCTTCAAGGTAGACTCCCAAACCTTCACAGACTTCGTTCACCGGCAATCCACAATGTCTCTTGGATGCTCAGAACGCGACGCCTAACCGGCTGGAGGATGCATAGTCCTCAAGTGTAATAAGTCTTCAGATCACACAGACAAGAAGACTTAAGTGATGCCCAATTCTCTTTGGCTCTGGGTGGTTAGGGCTTTATCCTCGCAAGGAATTCTCTTTCAAAGGCTTCGAGGTGGGTTGCTCTCAAACGACAAAAGCCGTACTCTCAATCTGAGCAGCCAACCGTTTATGGTTGTGGGGGGTGGGCTATTTATAGCCACTTGGCAACCCGACCTGATTTGTCCGAAATGACCCTGGGTCACTAAGGAACTGACACGTGTTCCAACGGTCAGATTTCAAACTCACACGACAACTTTACTTGGGCTGCAAGCAAAGCTGACTTGTCCGACTCTGGACAAGATTCGCTCTCATAGTCTTCACTCGAAGACATAGGTTTTGGTTAGCCATCACTTCAGTCATTCTGACTGGTTCTCTTGGACCCCACTTAATAGTACGGTGGTTCCTATGACTCAACACAAAAGAAGGAGAACTACAAAAGATCTAAGTCTTCGAGCTCCATAGGCTTCATGTGGTGTTTTCTCTTGTCATAGTCTTCAATGTGAATATCTTCATATACCACCTTTGACTTCAATGTCTTCATACATTTTTAGGGGTCATCTCTGGTAGGAAAACCTAATCAATGAGGGACTTCTACCTGTGTTATCCTGCAATTCTCACAAACACATTAGTCCCTCAACTAGGTTTGTCGTCAATACTCCAAAACCAACTAGGGGTGGCACTAGATGCACTTACACCTCAACCCTTTCATTTCTTCATTACTGTGTTGTGTACCTGTTCATATCTGTTTGAAGACTTTGACTTAAGACATTCTCAATTTCCTCAGTTCAATTTCTTCAGTCTGCTTATCTTCATTCTGTTTTATCATGTGCTTACGCTTCCTGTACCCAGTGTTTGTTTCTAATTCATTATAATGTCCATGCTCGTGTTATGTCATGTCTGCATCTGAGTACTTATTCCACTGCAAGTAGTTCTTCGCTTAGGAATTTCCTCACCCTGAAATTCCTCAGTGAAGAATTTATAAAAATCACCTATTCACCACCCTCTAGTCGACATAACGCACTTTCACAGGGGGACTAGATCCGCTCCATCGTTGTGAAGGAAGATCTAGAGAACCTCGCCGCCGATGACCTGATTGCCCATGGGTCCTGGAGGTTGTCAGAGGGAGAATCTGAGCCCCAGTCGCGTGAGGGTGAGGGCGTCCTATCTCACCACCCATGTCAAGCGAGATTTCTCTCTGCCCCCGCATCCATTCTTTCAGTTTTTTTGAATTTCTTCGGCGCTTAGATCCACCACTTTCCTCCCAACACAATCTTGTACCTTGCCACATTCATTTTGATGTGCGAAAAATGTTGGGGAATGTAGTATTTCAAAAAATTTACCTACGATCACGCAAGATATATCTAGGAGATGCATAGAAACGAGCGGGGAGAGTGTGTCCACGTACCTTCGTAGACCGAAAGCGGAAGCGTTTAGTAACACGGTTGATATAGTCGAACGTCTTCTCGATCCAACCGATCCAAGTACCAAACGTACGACACCTCCCCGAACAGCACACGTTCAGCTCGGTGACGTTCCTCGAACCCTGATCCAGTTGAGGCCGAGGGAATGTTTTTTCAGCACGATAGCATGGCGACGGTGATGATGAAGTTTACCGGCGCAGGGCTTCGCCTAAGCTCTACGACGATATGACCGAGGTGTGTAACTATGGAGGGGGCACCGCACATGGCTGAGAGAAACTTTGGTGTGTCTTTGGGGTGTCCCCCTCCCACGTATATAAAGGAGGGGGGAGTGATTGCTCCCTGACTATAGCGCCAGAAAGCTCCTATCTATTAGGACTACGTCGGTATTTCCCCAAGAGGAAGGGATGATGTAACATAGCGAAGGTAGGTATTTCCCTTAGTGATGAAACCAAGGTTATCGAACCAGTAGGAGAACCGAGCAACACAACGTAAACAACACCTGCACACAAATAACAACACCTCGCAACCCGACGTGTTAAAGGGGTTGTGAATCCCTTTTGGGTAACGATGCTAGAAATTTGTTGTAGATTGAGATAACAGATCGTAAATAAAATAAAGTGCAGCAAAGTAATTTTGGTTTAATAGATCTGAATAAAAATGCAAAGGAAAAGTAGATCACAAGCAAATATATGAGAAACAAGACCCGCGGGCCGTAGGTTTCACTAGTGGCTTCTCTCGAGAAAGATAGCAAACGGTGGGTAAACAAATTACTGTTGGGCAATTGATAGAACCTCAAATAATTATGATGGTATCCACGCAATGATCATTACATAGGCATCACGTCCAAGATTAGTAGACCGGCTCCTTCCTGCATCTACTACTATTACTCCACACATCGACCGCTATCCAGCATGCATCTAGTGTATTAAGTTCATGGAAAAACGGAGTAATGCAATAAGAATGATAACATGATGTAGACAAGATCCGTTTATCTACTGCATGGATATAGATCCCATCTTTTTATCCTTTGTCGGATTTCGGGTTCCGGCAGACCCTTGAGGTTCGAATACTGGGGTGCGCGCGGAGATTTCACCTCCTACCTACCTGCACCCCTCCGCCTCGCTGAGATCTAAGCTATGGGAAGAACATCACAAGAGACACATGGTTTATACTGGTTCGGGCCACCGTTGTGGTGTAATACCCTACTCCAGTGTGTGGTGCGGTGGATTGCCTCTTGGGCTGATGATGATGAGCAATACAAGGAAGAACAGCCTCGCGAGGGTCTGCTCTTGGCTGTAGGGATGAACTGCTAGGAGGAGTTCAGTCACCCTTCTCTCTCTCTTCTCGATTCTCTCTCTGATTTCCGATCCCTTCACCCTGTGGGTGGCTAGTCCTATTTATAGGCAAAGGCCCTGGGCCTCTTCCCAAATATTGAGCGGGAAGGGCGCCAACAATTGGCCATTTTGAAGGGGAACATCGGGTACACTTATCCTGACTAAAGTTGGTCCTCGCCTGCCAAAGGCTCTGGTGGTGACGCTGGCTTGGGCTCCACAATGACTTCCATCCTGCCGTTGGACTGGTCTTGGTCTCGTTGCACCGAAACGGGTGCCATTGCTTGATGCTCTTGCCTGCGCTTGCTCCCTTTTCACCAAAGAGGAAAGGAGGACGCTGCGCGGGCTGGCGCCTTTGGTCGTCATGGCTTGCGTCACGGGCACCTCGTGAGGTACCCCGCCTTAATCTCTCCGCCTCCTCGCGAGCCAGCCTGATGCGGCCGTGCCTGAGGAAGCTCTGTGTCGTCCGCCCCGCAAGGCTTGGCCCCTCGCGAGGGTCTTGGGTCTGTGTCGATGAAGACGGGCCGTGCTGGGCCCCCTTTTGAGCCACGCCGCAGGCCGCAGGCAGGCAAGTCCGGGGACCCCCGTTCCCAGTACGCCGTAGTAGCCCCCGGGCCCAAGGTGCGCCCGGACTTGGCCGTGCAGGGAGGCGAAAGGGCAAGGGCGAAGCGCCGCGGGCCCTAACAGCCTGCGGCCTTTGGCGCCATGTGGCGGTTGATTGGACGTGGGCGTCTCCACTTCCCCACAGCGCCTCGGCAACTGCGCGGATTAGACAAGTCCCTGCATGCAAAATCGGTTCATAATTACCTGTGATCATGGGGGGGGCGACGGTTGGCCCTCGCCGACTATAAGTACGAATCGGCGCGCGCCCTTCCAGTTCATCCCCCCTTGCTTCTCCTTCTTCTTCATGGCCCCGTCGAGGAGGTTCTCGGCCGCAGAGAAGGGGAAGGCTCGCCAGGTTGAGCCTGCCTCTCCCCCGCCCAAGCGCGGGCGAGGGCGCCCTCACAAACATCCTGTGGCCACCACGGCAGCTCCCCGCGGCCGCGGAGACGATTTCCAGCATGGTGACGGGCGGACTGCTGCGGTCGGGGGACGCGTTTAGGTCGCGCGTCCCCCTAGGCTGCGCTTTCGCGCGGCAGAGGTGCTGCCGGAGTTCGTTGTGTGGTCGGCGGAGCCGACTAGCACCCGGCTTCCGCTTCCTCGCTTCCTCCTTGGCGAGCTCCCGGCCGGCGCCCAGGGCGGCCTCTGGCTCCAGGCAGTCGGCTGCTGCAGCCGGGCCTCATGGGCTTCACTGGAGGTCTCCGCAGCCAGGAGCCTGGCCTTGGCCCGCGGTTGGCAGACGTTCGCCCGCGCGCGCGGCCTGAGCCGTCGGTGCACCCTGCACTTCAAGTTTGACGGTGACGCCACCCTCTACGTGAGGGTGTTTGGGGAAGATGGTCGCCGCGCAGGGTGCTGCCGTGAGGACGACGACCGCGGCCGGGAACCCAGCCCCGGCGATGATGGAGAGGACAGCGCTCTCGTGATTGGCGGTGCTCAGGGTTCCCCAAGCTTCACCAGTTCTTCTTCAGGCGGCGACTCTTCTAGTGGTGGCCGCAGTCAGCCTCCACGCTGTCGTATCTGCTTGGGAGGTGGCAGCGTGTCTGCCCGCCGTCGCGCATCAGTGAAGCACGAGAGGGAGTCTGACTGAGCGCCGGAGGCAGCTCGGGTCTTCCCTGCAGGCCGGTGTGAGGTGAGCTTCGCCTGATTTGTTCTTCCTTTTCCTTTTTCCTGCGTAAAAAGACAGTAGTGTGGAGCCCCGTGGGGGCGTGTTTGGGTTATTGCTGTTAATCGTTGCTTTGCTTCCGTTATCGTGCCTTCCGGCTATGTGCCCGCGCATGGGTAGTTCCCGGCCCCAGCCGTGGGGGGGCGACCGACCCAGGCCCTGTGTTTGTGTCGCGGTGCCCGTGGGGCACGGACTGGAGGGGTGCTCCTGTAATGGACTCAGGTCACAAAACCTTTGAACGACTAGGACAGGAACTCTCGCGAGGGCGCTCGGCTGCCCCCCCGTCGCGAGGCCTTGCATAAGAGAAATCGAGGCAGGAGAGCGAAAAGTCGAAGAAGCACAAGCCAAAGACGGCAACAACTTCAATAAAACTTCGAATGAGAACGAACAAGCCAACTGCGAAAAGCAAATGAAAAAGCCGCGTCCGGCACCTAATCTAGTCTTCGACGTCTTCTCACCAGCGCGGAGCTAAGTGCTGCCACTGGGCGTGGGAGGGAGCCCCAGGGCCTGAGGCCGGCGCTCCTGAGACTCCGGGGCGTGTACAGCCCCAACTCATTATTACGTGAGAGTGTCACGGGCGGCGAGCTTCACAGGCGTTGGCCTTCTTCACAGGCTCCGGGCCTTTTCCAAAACGCGACAGCTTCACAGGCATTCGCCTTCTTCACAGGCTCCGGGCCTTTTCCAAAACGCGACAGCTTCACAGGCATTCGCCTTCTTCACAGGCTCCGGGCCTTTTCCAAAACGCGATAGCTTCACAGGCGTTGGCCTTCTTCACAGGCTCCGGGCCTTTTCCAAAACGCGACAGCTTCACAGGCATTCGCCTTCTTCACAGGCTCCGGGCCTTTTCAGGGGTAGAACCTCCGGAGGTGCTGGATGTTCCATGCGTTCTGGACCGGCACCCCCCCCTGAGTCTCCAAGCGCGCGGAGCCGGGCCTGGAAACATGAACAACCTCGAACGGGCCCTCCCACATGGGAGAGATCTTGTGCAGTCCCTCCCTTGAGAGAACCCGCCTGAGCACGAGGTCTCCTACCTCGAGAGTTCTGGGGCGGATGTTGCGGCAGTGATATCGTCGCAGTGCTTGTTGGTACCTCACCGCTCGCAGCGCGGCTTCTCGGCAATGTTCCTCCCCCAGCACGAGGTCCATCCCCCGCATGGCGTCTTGCCGCGCCTCATCGAACGCTAGGACCCGTGCGGAGCGACGTCCGACCTCGTGAGGGAGGACCGCTTCGGCTCCATAGACCAGGAAGAACGGGGTCTCTCCAGTTGGCTTGGTCGCGGTTGTGCGGATGGACCACGACACGGACTGAAGCTCGTCGTACCAACCTCTGCGCAGGCCTCCAGCTTCTTCTTGAACGTCCTGGTCTTGAGGCCCCTTAGGACCTCTGCGTTGGCTCGCTCGGCCTGGCCGTTGCTTCGGGGGTGCGCCACGGAAGCGTAGCATATCTCTGTTCCAAGGTTAGCACAGTATGTTTTGAAGAGGTTACTGGTGAACTGCGAACCGTTGTCCGTGATGATGCGGTTCGGCACCCCGAACCGGCTCATGATGCCCCTGATGAACTTGACCGCGGAACCCGCGGGGATGGTGCGGACGGCCTCTACTTCGGCCCACTTGGTGAACTTGTCCACGGCGACGTAGAGGTAGCGGTAGCCCCCTGGCGCCCGAGGAAACGGGCCCAGGATGTCCAGCCCCCAGACTGCGAATGGCCACGAAAGGGGTATAGTCTACAGGCCTCCTATCGGCTGATGGATCTGCTTGGCGTGGAACTGGCAGGCCTCACAAGCTTTCACCAGTTCGACGGCGTCATTGAGTGCGGTGGGCCAATAAAACCCACTGCGGAACGCCTTGCCGATGAGGGTCCGTGATGATGAATGATGTCCACAGTCTCCGCCATGTATATCTTCCAGCAGTTCCTTTCCTTGCTCCCTGGAGATGCAGCGCAGGGACACATCGTTTGGTCGCTTCTGGTAGAGCTCTCCATCCTTGATGCAGTATGCCGTGGCCCGCCGTGCCACACGCTCCGCTTCCTCCTCCTTCTCCGGCAGGGTCCCTCGTGTTAAGTAACTCCGGAGCTCCGTGATCCAGCACCCCTCCTGAGGTTCCATTGTCAGGAGCAGGCGTGCTCCTGAGGCCGGGCCACAGACCGGGGCTCCTGAGGCAGGTGGCCGGGGGAGCTCCTCCAGAGGCTGAGCCATGTTTGATAATGACGGCAAGGCTGAGGGCTTGAAGAGCCGCTCCTCGAAAACGCCAGGCTCCTGAGGTAACCGCCTGGACGCCCATTTGGCGATGTCGTCGGCCTCCTGATTGGTGCCATGGGGCACATGCTGCAACTCCAACCCCCAGAACTACTTCTCCATCCTGTGGACCTCCGCAAGGTAGGCCTCCATGTGCTCATCTTTCGGCTCGTACACCTTGTTGGAGAAATTGACAAGGACCTACAAATCGCCCTTGATGGTGAGGTGTTTCACCCCAGGACAGTTGCGCCCTTCAAGCCCGCTATTAAACCTTCATACTCCGCTATGTTGTTGGAGACCTTTTCACCTTGCTGGAAACAGAGCTGTACAGCGTAGTAGAGCTTGTCCTGAGTGGGCGATATAAGCACCGCCCCAGCCCCAGCGCCATGCCTGGAGAACGCCCCATCGAAGTACATGACCCAGCCTTCTGGCGCCTCGCTTCCCTTGGAGAGGGACCGATCCTCGTCGGCCTTGAGGCCTAGTGCCTCCGTCCATTCTGCCATAAAATCCGCCAATGCTGCTCCCTTGATGACTCTGGTCATGCTGAATTCGAGCTGAAACACTTATAGTTCTATGTTCCACTCAGCGACCCTTCCAGCTGAGTTAGGGCTCCTGAGCACTCTCTCCCGGGGGTATGACGGGACGACCTTGATGGGGTGACCCTGAAAATAGTGTCGCAGCTTGCGCGAGGCCACCAGTAGCGCGAGGAGGAGCTTCTGAGGCATGGGGTACCGTGCCTCGCGTCCCGCAACACCGTGCTGACGAAGTACACTGGGTGCTCAACGAGGTTGGGTGCGTTAGTGCTGGTGGCGCCCTTCGGAGACCATGGCGCCTCCTGAGGCGATGAGGCCTCCTGAGGCTGGCCATCCGGGAGAGGGGCTGCTTCCGCCTCTGGTGCACTCCTCTGCGGCGGCTGATCCTCCTCTGCCGCGGTGGCGGTTTCTGTGGGCCTTCCCTGTTCCTGTTTTGCCTTGTCTTGGGCTGCTGCTGTGGTTTTGATTCGACGCTCCTCTCTAACCGCCACCAGGGCTGCGCTGGCGGAGTAGGGAGTGGCTGCGAGGTAAAGCACCAGGGGCTCTTGAAGGCGCGGAGCCACCATGACCGGAGGGCTGGTCAGGTATCTCTTGAGATCCTGGAACGCCTTGCTGGCCTCTTCAGTCCACTCAAAGGGCTCCTTTTTCTTCATTAGCTGGAAGAAGGGCAGCGCTCGCTCCCCCAACTTGGAGATGAAGTGCCCTAGCGCGGTCACGCACCCAGTGAGCTTCTGCATTTCTATGAGGGTCTTTGGAGGGCTCATGTCCTCGACTCCTTGACCTTTTCCGGGTTAGCCTCGATGCCTCGGTGGGACATGAGGAAACCCTAGAGCTTGCCTGAGGGGCTCCGAACACACACTTCTCTGGGTTGAGCCGCAGGTTCACTGTGTTGAGGCTTGCGAAGGTTTCCTCCAGGTCTTGTATTAGGGTCCTGGCCTCCCGAGACTTCACCACAATGTCATCGACATAAGCCTCAACATTCTTCCTGAGCTGCGGGCCTAAGGTGATGTGCATCAGCCGCTGAAAGGTCGCCCCTGCGTTACGCAGCCCGAAGGGCATGCATATATAGCAGTACACTCCACACGGGGTTAGGAAGGCTGTCTTTTCGACATCTTCTACCGCCATCTTGATCTGGTGATACCGAGAGAAGGCATCCAAGAAGCAAGTAGGTCGCATTCCGTGGTGGAATCGACGATCTGGTCGATGCGGGGGAGTGGGAACGGATCTTGCGGGCATGCCTTGTTGAGGTTGGTGAAGTCGACACACATGCACTCCTTCCCTCCCTTCTTTGGCACAACGACAGGGTTGGCCAACCAATCCGGGTATCGGACCTCGCGAATGACCCCAGCGGCTTCTAGTTTGTGGGTCTCTTGGACGATGAAGGCCTGCATTTCTGTGGACTGCCGCCTTGCCTTCTGCTTCACAGGGTGCACGTTGGGGCACACGTTGAGGTGATGCTCGATTACGCTCCTAGGAATCCCCGCCAACTGGTCAGGCTCCCAAGCGAATACCTTCTTGTTTGCGCGCAGGAACCCGACCAGGGCCTCCTCCTGCTCGGGTTCGAGGTTGGCGCCTATGGCGAAAGTGGCGTTGGTGGACCCGTCCTCATCGACGGGTATCTGCTTGGTTTCTACCTTGTCTTGGGTGAACAACTGTTTCTTATTGGCGGGTGCAGCCTCCTTGGGCTCGGGGGTCTCCGAGTCGGCGGGCTGTGCCGACGCCGCCATCTTGAAGGCGAGCTTGAGCACCCGCAGCGCGTCTCCGGTGTCCCCGTGCACGGTGAGTACATCGCTGCTCCCGGGCATCTTCATGAGGTTGTACGTCGGGTGCGTCGCGGCCATGAACTGGGCCAGCGCTGGGTAGCCGAGGATGGCGTTGTAGGGGAGGCCGATGGGGGCGATGTCGAAGTCGACCAGCTCCGTGTGGAAGTTGTTGTAGGTGCCGAAGGTTACTGGGAGCCGGATCTGTCCCAAGGAGCTGGACAATCCGCCCCCAACGCCTGAGAAGGGCCGGCTGGGTTGCAGCCGTTCCAGGGGTATGCAGAGGAGGTTGAAGGCCTCAACCGAGAGCACGCTGAGGCCCGCACCGCCATCGATGAGAGTTCTGGTGACGGCCACCTGGTAGATGGTGGGTGTGCACAGCATGGGGAGCGCACCCGAGCAGGCCGAGTTGGAGGGGTGGTCCTCCAAGCTGAAGGTCAGGCCGGCCTTGGGCGCCGCCCGGTCCGGGAGAGCCCCCTACCGTGTGGAAGCGGCGTTGACCCGGCGGATGAATGGCTTGACGTGGTGACTTTTAGGCGGCGCCTGCGAGCCGCCCAGGAGGGCCGCGATGACCGGGGGTGCTGGTGTAGCTTGGTGGGCGGGGGAGAGGCCGCAGAGCTCTTCCCAAGAGGCCACGGAGGCTGCCGGCAGGTGGAGCAGCCATGCGCGGGGAGCGCCAGTGAGGGCCATGGGGAGCCAGTTGGCCATGACCCAATCGTCACCTCCAGCTTCGAGGATGGCCTCCTCGTACGCCAGCAAGAAGGCCAGCGGATCAGTCGAGCCGCCGTAGCGCGGCGGCGTTGTTGGCTTGAACTAGTCCGGCCACCGTACCCGTTGCAGGGCTGGGGCCAGGGCTCGGAGCCCCCTGGCCCCCGTGCTGGCGCCGGCGGCCGGAGCGGGCGACACGCTTCTCATCGTGAGGCAGGTCGTGGCGGTGGCGGAAGGGAAAACTCCGGTGCACCCCCTACCTGGCGCGCCAAATGTCGGATTTCGGGTTCCGGCAGACCCTTGAGGTTCAAACACTGGGGTGCACGCGGAGATTTCACCTCCTACCTACCTGCACCCCTCCGCCTTGCTGAGATCTAAGCTATGGGAAGAACAGCACAAGAGACACAGGGTTTATACTGGTTCGGGCCACCGTTGTGGTGTAATGCCCTACTCCAGTGTGTGCTGCGGTGGATTGCCTCTTGGGCTGATGATGATGAGCAATACAAGGAAGAACAGCCTCGCAAGGGTCTGCTCTTGGCTGTGGGGATGAACTGCTAGGAGGAGTTCAGTCACCCTCCTCTCTCTCTCTTCTCGATTCTCTCTCTGATTTCTGATCCCTTCACCCTGTGGGTGGCTAGTCCTATTTATAGGCAAAGGCCCTAGGCCTCTTCCCAAATATTGAGCGGGAAGGGCACCAACAATTGGCCATTTGAAGGGGAACATCGGGTACACTTATCCTGACTAAAGTTGGTCCTCGCCTGCCAAAGGCTCTGGTGGTGACGCTGGCGTGGGCTCCACAATGACTTCCTTCCTGCCATTGAACTGGTCTTGGTCTCGTTGCACCGAAACGGGTGCCTTTGCTTGATGCTCTCGCCTACGCTTGCTCCCTTTGCACCAAAGAGGAAAGGAGGACGCTGCGCGGGCTGGCGCCCGCCTGGCGCCTTTGATCGTCATGGCTTGCGTCACAGGCACCTCGTGAGGTACCCCGCCTTAATCTCTCCGCCTCCTCGCGAGCCAGCTTGATGCGGCCGTGCCTGAGGAAGCTCCATGTCGCCCGCCCCGCAAGGCTTGGCCCCTCGCGAGGGTCTTGGGTCTGCGTCGATGAAGACGGGCCGTGCTGGGCCCCCTTTTGAGCCACGCCGTAGGCCGCAGGAAGGCAAGTCTGGGGACCCCCGTTCCCAGTACGGCGACATCCTTAGTACCAACGATACATACGTGTCGGTTCCCTTTCTGTCACTGGGATCAAGCACCATAAGATCGAACCCACTACCAGGCACCTCCTCCCATTGCAAGATAAATAGATAAAGTTGCCCAAACAAAACCAAATATCAGAGAATACGAGGCTATTGATACGTCTCCAACGTATCTATAATTTTTGATTGCTCCATGCACTTATATTATCTGTTTTGGATATCAATGGGCTTTATTTTACACTTTTATATCATTTTTGGGACTAACCTATTAACCGGAGGCCCAGCCCAAATTGTTGCTTTTTGCCTGATTCAGTATTTCGCAGAAAAGGAATATCAAACGAAGTCCAAACAGAATGAAACCTTCGGGAATGTTATTTTCTCAACAAACATGGTGCAAGAGACTTGTAGTGGGCGTGAAGAAACAATCGAGGAGGCCACGAGGCAGGGGGCGCGCCTAACCCCCTGGGCGCGCCTAACCCCCTGGGCGCGCCCTCCACCCTCGTGGGACCCTCGTTGCTCCACCGACCTACTTCTTCCTCCTATATAAGTCAACGTACCCTGCAAACATCCAGGAGCACCACGAAAACCTAATTCCACCATCGCAACCTTCTGTATCCGAGAGATCCCATCTTGGGGCCTTTTCCGGAGCTCCGCCGGAGGGGGCATTGATCATGGCAGGCCTCTACATCAACTCCATGGCCTCTCCGGTGATGTGTAAGTAGTTTACTTTAGACCTTCGGGTCCATAGCTAGTAGCTAGATGGCTTCTTCTCTCTATTTGGATCTCAATACAAAGTTCTCCTCGATTCTCTTGGAGATCTATTCGATGTAATCTTATTTTGCGGTGTGTTTGTCGAGATCCGATGAATTGTGGGTTTATGATCCAGATTATCTATGAACAATATTTGATTCTTCTCTGAATTCTTTTATGTTTGATTGGTTTATCTTTGCAAGTCTCTTAGAATTATCAGTTTGGTTTGGCCTACTAGATTGATCTTTCTTGCAATGGGAGAAGTGCTTAGCTTTGGGTTCAATCTTGCGGTGCTGGATCCCAATGACAGTAGGGGAAATGACACGTATTGTATTGTTGCCATCGAGGATAAAAAGAAGGGGTTTATATCATATTGCATGAGTTTATCCCTCTACATCATGTCATCTTGCTTAAGGTGTTACTATGTTCTTATGAACTTAATACTCTAGATGCATGCTGGATAACCGGTCGATGTGTGGAGTAATAGTAGTAGATGCGGAATCATTTCGGTCTACTTGTCGCAGACGTGATTCCTATATACATGATCATGCCTAGATATTCTAATAACTATTCGCTTTTCTATCAATTGCTCGACAGTAATTTGTTTAGCCACCGTAATACTTATGCTATCTTGAGAGAAACCACTAGTGAAACCTATGGCCCTCGGGTCTATTTTCCATCATACAAGTTTCCAATCTATTTTATTTTGCAATCTTTACTTTCAATCTATATAATAAAAATACCAGAAATATTTATCTTATTATTATCTCTATCAGATCTCACTCTTGCAAGTGGTCGTGAAGGATTGACAATCCCTTTATCGCGTTGGTTGCGAGGTTCTTATTTGTTTGTGTAGATACGAGGTGACTCACGCGTGGTCTCCTACTGGATTGATACCTTGGTTCTCAAAAACTGAGGGAAATACTTACGCTACTTTACTGCATCACCCTTTCCTCTTCAAGGGAAAACCAACATAGTGCTCAAGAGGTAGGAAGAAGGATTTCTGGCGCCGTTGCCGGGGAAATCTACGCCAAGTCAAGACATACCAAGTACCCATCACAACTCTTATCCTTCGCATTACATTATTTGCCATTTGCCTCTCGTTTTCCTCTCACCCACTTCACCCTTGCCGTTTTATTCGTCTCTTTTCCAAAAATTTTCTTGTACCACGGCCGATTCAAAAGGGGCTAAGGGTTCTCTCCCGGGTTTTACCGTGGATAGTCCCTTTGTCCTCTCTAACCTCATAAATAATGATGCTATGGAGAGACCTACCGGGATTGTCAATGAGAGTTTGAACAATTTTGAGGAAGATGATCCTGGAATTTTTCGTTATTTACTTGATGAATCTTTGAAAGACGCTTGGGATAGGCTATTAAGGATCCGAGCTAGCTATCTGCGACAATATCAAATTGAGGTTTACCTGAAAAGCTTTTATATTGGTCTACCCTCCTCGTTCAAGCAAGTTCTAGATTCTATCTTTGAAGAAGGTTTTCTTGAGGGGGATCCCATTGATACTTATGAAAAGATGAAAACTATATTTGGGCACCCCATGAGTGAGAAGGTTGAATCTACCTCTCTTTTGTGCTTTTATCAAAATGAAATTATCAAAGAAATGAAGGCTAGCTTAGATGCTAATTTCCGTAACATGCTTAATCTTTCTTCCACCATTAATGGCCATGTGCTATATCAAAATAGAAAGATAAATGCTATAGAAAAGAATTTTTCTCTTTTGTTTCCTAATACCAAAGATGGCAATACCTAGATCTATCCTTGTTTTTATGCCTAACTAGGGGCGTTAAACGATAGCACTTGTTGGGAGGCAACCCAATTTTATTTTTATTCCTTGCTTTTTGCTCCTGTTTAGTAATAAATAATTTATCTATCCTCTATTTTGGTTGTGTTTTTTGTGTTTAATTAGTGTTTGTTCCAAATAGAACTATTGGGAAGACTTGGGGAAAGTCTTTTTGATCTTGCTGTGAAAAACAGAAACTTTAGCGCTCACGAGAATTGCTGCCATTTTATTTGGAAAGTGCTATTTAGTTAATTATTTTTGAAGATGATTAATAGATAAATTCCTCAAATCCAGCAATTTATATTAGAATTTTTGGGGTTCCAGAAGTTTGCGTTAGCTACAGATTACTACAGATTTTTCTCTTTTTAACAGATTCTGTATTTCGTGTGTTGTTTGCTTATGTTGATGAATCTATGGCTAGTAAAAGAGTTTATAAACCATAGAGAAGTTGGAATACAGTAGGTTTAACACCAATATAAATCAAGAATGAGTTCATTACAATACCTTGAAGTGGTGTTTTGTTTTCTTTCGCTAACGGAGCTCACAGTATTTTCTATTTTGAGTTTTGTGTTGTGAAGTTTTCATGTTTTGGGTAAAGATTTGATGGATTATGGAACAAGGAGTGGCAAGAGCCTAAGCTTGGGTATTCCCATGGAACCCCAAGGTAAAATTCAAGGACACCAAAAAGCCTAAGCTTGGGGATGCCTCGGAAGGCATCCCCTCTTTTGTCTTCGTCTATCGGTAACTTTACTTGGAGCTATATTTTTATTCACCACATGATATGTGTTTTGCTTGGAGCGTCTTGTATCATTTGAGTCTTTGCTTTTTGTTTACCACAATCATCCTTGCTGTACACACCTTTTGAGAGAGACTCACATGATTTGAAATTTATTAGAATACTCAATGTGCTTCACTTATATCTTTCGAGCTATATAGTTTTTGCTCTAGTGCTTCACTTATATCTTTTAGAGCACGGTGGTGGTTTTATTTTATAGAAATAGTTGATCTCTCATGCTTCACTTATATTATTTTGAGAGTCCTTTATAACAACATGGAAATTTGCTTTTAGGAATAATATAAAAACTTTCATAGAAGTGCATTGAATACTATGAGAAGTTTGATACTTGATAATTGTTTTGAGATATGGAGATGGTGTAACGCCCCGAGTCCGTTGTGCCAGGTGTCTTCCAGTTATTCTCTGTTGTTTTCTTGTCTTTTGGTTGCGTGTCATGCATTTCATATCATGTCATCATGTGCATCACATTTGCATACCTGTTCGTCTCTTGCATTTGAGCATTTTCCCCATTGTCCGTTTTGCATTCCGGTACTCCTATGTCCTCCGGCGCCCTCTTTTGTCTCTTTTCGTGTGCGGGTGTTAAATGTTCTCGGATTGGACCGAGACTTGCCAAGCGGCCTTGGTTTACTACCGGTAGACCGCCTGTCAAATTTCGTACCATTTGGACTTCGTTTGATACTCCCACAGTTAACCGAGGAACCGTAAAGGCCTCGTGTGTGTTGCAGCCCAACACCCCTCCAAAGTGGCCCAAAAACCACCTAAACCCCCTCCATCCTCTCGGTCGTTCGATGACGATCGCGTGGCCGAAAACCGCACCTCATTTGAATCTCCTAGCTCCCTCTACCTATAAATATGTGACTCCCCTCGAAATTTCGCGCAGTACAAACCCTAGATCCACTCCTCTCCGCGCCGTCGGACAAATTCCTCAACGGCCGGACATGTCCGCTCGCCCGGTCACCTCATTCGCCCTATCAGGGGCCGACACCTCACCACCGCATCGCCGTCGTCCACTCCCTTCACGCCACGTGGCCGCCGGCTCCTCCTCCACCGCGCCGGCCCGCGGAGCCCATCGTGGACCCGCCCAGCCCGAACCGCCAGCGCCACAGCCCGGGGATCTCCGCTGCCTGCCTCCTGCGCCGTGCCGTCTGCTCGAGTCCTCGTTGCCGGTGAACCCCCCTGCGCCGCCAAGTGCTTCCACCGGAGTCCCTCCTCGACGTCTGCACCTCCTCAGCCGCCGGAGATCGCCTCGTCTCCACCGCGGCCAGATCCGGCCACCCGTGCCCGCTTCCGACCTTCTTCGCGCCGCCTACCTCATCGCCGGCGAGCACCACTCTGCCCCGTCCTAGGCCGTCCCGCCGCGACCTCGTCTTCCCCGTCGCCTGTGGTGCCCGCCGCAGCCGCCCCTGTCTCGATCCCGATCGGATCGGGAGAGACGACTGGGTCGCTTCGCGCCTGCATGGGCCCCGCCTGGCGAACCTCCTCCATGGCCCATCTCCATGCCAGATCCAGTCCTAGCCGGCCCGATCTGCCTCCTCCTCCTAGCCGGGCCGAAGCCCGTGGTGAGCCCGCATCTGTCCTCCACCCCGTGCGACTGTTACTATTCTACACTCGGGTGTTTCTTTCACTAAGTCCCCGAATCCATACATTTTCATGCATACTTCATCATGCCATAACTTCATCATCGTAGCTCTGTTTTCATGGTCATGTTATATCTAATTGTTCGTCTGGATGTGATCTTCATTTCATTCCATTGCACCATGTTCATTTGAGTTCATCTTGAGGCCCTAAATGCTGTTGCAAGAGTGCTATGTAATGTTAGTTTCTGTTTCTTAACACATTATGGACATTTGTCATTTTTGCCATGTTTAATGTGTGCCTCCTATGAACTTGAGCCCTACATGTGTTTTGGGCTATGCCATGCCATCTTTACAGGGGTGTATGCCATGTATTTTTGTGATCATTGTGGTGACTAGCACAAGCATGCAAAGTAGCTCTCGTGATGTTGCTGATTTCAGGGACTTAGAATCCTTCTAAGTCATTTCCCTGATGTTATTTTTATGCCATGTATTAATGTTGCTACAGAGTGATCCATGCCTCTTTTGAGCACGTTCAGTAAGGATGATTTTGAGATATTGTTATGCACTATCCATCCATGTCTTTGTTTGCAATTATGGAGTACCCTAGCATGACTCAATCTTGCTCTACTTTCGCTATAAAATGTTCCTGACAGATTGTTTACATGTTAATCAATTTTGCCGAGGTTGTTGTAGTTGATCCATGCATGCTATGAGAGTGTTCTTGCCATGGTTAGCTTATTGATCATGTCTTCTTGCTGGGTGTATGCTTAGTTTGTCATGCGGTGCCTTGTGGTGAGTGCATCGAGCTCACAAACATCCCTACGTAATTCTGTTTTTGCCATGTCCAGTTTTCTGCTAAGTCTGAATCTGTTAACGAAACTTGCTATGTTTACATGGGTGCCATTGTATCTTCTGATCCCTTTTGGCTTATGGTCAGTAAGGGACTTTTGTTATATGCTTTAAGTAGTTTCATGCCATGCCTTGCTTTTCCATGATATGTTCATGCAGCATGTTGTTAGCTTGCTCTAAACATTGCTTCCTGATGTTAAATCCTCACATGTTATTTTCACCAAGTCTGTGAACCTGATATCTTTTGCACTTTTGCCATGCTTGTTTGAGCCTGCTATTGTGTGATTTAGCCGTAGCTCAGTGTTCATCTTTTGTCAAGCATCTTGAGTGGATCACTGCCATGTGCTTTGTTGCTATGTTAGAGTGCAGTAGCTTAGTTTCTTGTTGCATTCTAGATGGCATCGTGCTGTTAATCGCAGCTTAGTGTCATTATTGTTTTGCTTGCCACTTGCAAACCGTGCATTCGATTCCGATGATCTTTATATTGATTTCGAACGAAATCAACTCATCTTTCCAGCGGCGCACTTGGTTTGCCAAGTTGAGGCCTGGTTCAATCTTTTCCTTCCGGAGCATGCATATGCATTGCATATCACATCCCGCATATCATACCATGTTTTGCATCATGTTGCTTGCACATTGTACCGTGGTTGATCGTGGTTCCCTTTGCTTGTGTTCTTTCTTTGGGTAGAGCCAGGAGACGACTTCATGTTCTAGGTACCCGTTGAGTACGCTTACGAGGATCAAGCTTTCGTCAACTCGGAGAACTTTGCAGGCAAGATGACCATACCCTCGAAATCAATTCTATCTTTGCTTGCTAGTTGCTCGCTCTATTGCTATGCCTATGCTATGATACCTACCACTTGTTTATCATGCCTCCCATATTGCCATGTCAAACCTCTAACCCACCTTGTCCTAGCAAACCGTTGTTTGGCTATGTTACCGCTTTGCTCAGCCCCTCTTATTGCGTTGTTAGTTGCAGGTGAAGATTGGAGTTTGTTCCGTGTTGGAACATGTTTATTGTTGGGATATCACTATTATATCTTGTCTACTTCAATGCATCTATATACTTGGTAAAGGGTGGAAGGCTCGGCCTTATGCCTGGTGTTTTGTTCCATTCTTGCCGCCCTAGTTTCCATCATACCGGTGTTATGTTCCTTGATTTTGCGTTCCTTACGCGGTTAGGTTATAATGGGAACCCCTTGACAGTTCGCCTTGAATAAAACTCCTCCAACAAGGCCCAACCTTGGTTTTACCATTTTCCACCTAGCCCTTTTCCCTTGGGTTCTGCAGACTCAAGGGCCATCTTTATTTTAAACCCCCGGGCCAGTGCTCCTCTGAGTGTCGGTCCAAACTAGAGCCCCTTGCAGCGCCACCTCGGGGAAACTCGAGGGTTGGTTTTAGTTGTACGGATTGCTTATCCGGTGTGCCCTGAGAACGAGATATGTGCAGCTCCTATCGGGATTTGTCGGCACATTCGAGCGGCTTTGCTGGTTTAGTTTTACCATTGTCGAGATGTCTTGTAACTGGGATTCCGAATCTGATCGGGCCGTCCTGGGAGAAGGTATATCCTTCGTTGACCGTGAGAGCTTGTGATGGGCTAAGTTGGGACACCCCTGCAGGGTTTTGAACTTTCGAAAGTCGTGCCTGCGGTTATGGGCAGATGGGAATTTTTTAATGTCCGGTTGTAGAGAACTTGACACTTAACTTAATTAAAATGCATCAACCGCATGTGTAGCCGTGATGGTCTCTTTGCGGCGGGGTCTGGGAAGTGAACACGGTGTTGGAGTTATGCTTGAACGTAAGTAGTTTTAGGATCACTTCTTGATCATGTCTAGTTTGCGACCGTGCTTTGCTTCTCTTCTCGCTCTCTTTTGCGTAAGTTAGCCACCATATATGCTTAGTGCTTGCTGCAACTCCACCTCACTACCCTTTTCCTTCCCATAAGCTTAAATAGTCTTGATCGCGAGGGTGTGAGATTGCTGAGTCCCCGTGACTCACAGATTACTTCCAAAACCAGATGCAGGTGCCGATGATACCATTCCAGGAGATACGACTGAGCTCAAGTGGGAGTTCGATGAGGACTCAGGACTCAGGACGATACTACGTTTCCTTTCCAGACGATCAGTAGTGGAGCCCAGTTGGGGCGATTAGGGATCTTTTGCATTAGGGGTAGTCTTCTTTTATTTTGGTTCCGTGGCCAGACCTTGATTGTGTCTGGATGATGTAATGCTACATTCATGTATTGTGTGAAGTGGCGATTGTACGCCAACTCTGTACCTCTTTCCTATTCAGTACATGGGATGTGTAAAGATTACCCCTCTTGCGACATTGCCTACAATGCGGTTATGCCTCTAAGTCGTGCTCCGACACGTGGGAGATATAGTCGCATTGTGGGTGTTACAGATGGTGATATTAGAGTCATGCTACTTGAGTAGTTGTGAATTTGAGAAATACCTGTGTTGAAGTTTGTGATTCCCGTAGCATGCACGTATGGTGAACCGTTATGTGATGAAGTCAGAGCATGATTTATTTATTGATTGTCTTCCTTATGAGTGGCGATCGGGGACGGGCGATGGTCTTCTCCTACCAGTCTACCCCCCTAGGAGCATGCGTGTAATACTTTGTTTTGATAACTAATAGATTTTTGCAATAAGTATGTGAGTTCTTTATGACTAATGTTGAGTCCATGGATTATACGCACTCTCACCCTTCCACCACTGCTAGCCTCTCTAGTATCACGCAACTTTCGCCGGTACCATAAACCCACCACATACCTTCCTCAAAACAGCCACCATAACTACATATTATGGCATTTCCATAGCCATTCCGAGATATATTGCCATGCAACTTTCCACCGTTCCGTTATTCTGACACGCTTCATCATTGTCATATTCCTTGCATGATCATGTAGTTGATATCGTATTTGTGGCAAAGCCACCATTCATAATTCTTCATACATGTCACTCATGCATCATTGCACATCTCGGTACACCGCCAGAGGCATTCACATAGAGTCATATTTTGTTCTAAGTATTGAGTTGTAATTCTTGAGTTGTAAATAAATTAAAGAGTGATGATCATCATTATTAGAGCATTGTCCCAGTGAGGAAAGGATGATGGAGACTATGATTCCCCCACAAGTCTGGATGAGACTCCAGAAGAAAAATAAAAAAAGAGAAAAACAAGAAAAGAGGCCAAAAGGAAAAAAGAAAGAAGGCCCAAATAAAAAAATGAGAGAAAAAGAGAGAAGGGACAATGTTACTATCCTTTTCCACACTTGTGCTTCAAAGTAGCACCATGAACTTCATGATAGAGAGTCTCCTATGTTATCACTTTTATATACTAGTGGGAATTTTACATTATAGAACTTGGCTTGTATATTCCAATGATGGGCTTCCTCAAATTGCCTTAGGTCTTCATTAGCAAGCAAGTTGGATGCACGCCCACTTAGTTCTTTTGTTGAGCTTTCATACACTTATAGCTCTAGTGCATCCGTTGCATAGCAATCCCTACTCACTCACGCCGATATCTATTGATGGTCATCTCCATAGCCCGCTGATACGCCTAGTTGATGTGAGACAATCTTCTCCTTTGTGTCTTATCCACAACCACCATTCTATTCCACATATAGTGCTATATCCATGGCTCACGCTCATATATTGCGTGAAGATTGATAAAGTTTGAGAACATCAAAAGTATGAAACAATTGCTTGGCTTGTCATCGGGGTTGTGCATGATTTAAATATTTTGTGTGGTGAAGATAGAGCATAGCCAGACTATATGATTTTGTAGGGATAACTTTCTTTGTCCATGTTGTTTTGAGAAGACATGATTGCCTAGTTTGTATACTTGAAGTATTATTATTTTTATGTCAATATTAAACTTTTATCTTGAATCTTTCGGATCTGAACATTCATGCCACAATAAAGAAAAATTACATTGAGAAATATGTTAGAAAGCATTCCACATCAAAAATTCTTTTTTTATCATTTACCTACTCGAGGACGAGCAGGAATTAAGCTTGGGGATGCTTGATACGTCTCCAACGTATCTATAATTTTTGTTTGCTCCATGCTATTATATTTTCTGTTTTGGATATTAATGGGCTTTATTTTACACTTTTATATCATTTTGGGACTAACCTATTAACCGGAGGCCCAGCCCAAATTGCTGGTTTTTGCCTATTTCAGTATTTCACAGAAAAGGAATATCAAACGAAGTCCAAACGGAATGAAAGCTTCGGGAACGTGATTTTCTCAACAAACGTGATACAGGAGACTTGGAGTGGGCGTCAAGAAACAATCGAGGAGGCCACGAGATAGGGGGCGCACCCTCCACCCTCGTGGGCCCCTCATTGCTCCACCGACCTACTTCTTCCTCCTATATAAGTCCACGTACCCTGCAAACATCCAGGAGCACCACGAAAACCTAATTCCACCGCCGCAACCTTTTGTACCCGAGAGATCCCATCTTGGGGCCTTTTCCGGAGCCCCGCCGGAGGGGGCATTGATCATGGAGGACCTCTACATCAACTCCACGGCCTCTCCGGTGATGTGTGAGTAGTTTACTTCAGGCCTTCGGGTCCATAGCTAGTAGCTAGATGGCTTCTTCTCTCTCATTGGATATCAATACAAAGTTCTCCTCGATTCTCTTGGAGATCTATTCGATGTAATCTTCTTTTGCGGTGTGTTTGACGAGATCCGATGAATTGTGGGTTTATGATCCAGATTATCTATGAACAATATTTGATTCTTCTCTGAATTCTTTTATGTATGATTGGTTTATCTTTGCAAGTCTATTCGAATTACCAGTTTGGTTTGGCCTACTAGATTGATCTTTCTTGCAATGGGAGAAGTGCCTAGCTTTGGGTTCAATATTGCGGTGCTCGATCCTAGTGACAGTAGGGGAAATGACACATATTGTATTGTTGCCATCGAGGATAAAAAGATGGGGTTTATATCATATTGCATGAGTTTATCCCTCTACATCATGTCATCTTGCTTAAGGTGTTACTCTGTTCTTATGAACTTAATACTCTAGATGCATGCTGGATAGCGGTTGATGTGTGGAGTAATAGTAGTAGATGCAGAATCGATTCGGTCTACTTGTCACGGACGTGATGCCTATATACATGATCATGCCTAGATATTGTCATAATTATTCGCTTTTCTATCAATTGCTCGATAGTAATTTGATTACCCACCGTAATACTTATGCTATCTTGAGAGAAGCCACAAGTGAAACCTATGGCCCCTGGGTCTATTTTCCATCATACAAGTTTCCAATCTATTTTATTTTGCAATCTTTACTTTCAATCTACATAATAAAAATACCAAAAATATTTATCTTATTATTATTATCTCTATCAGATCTCACTCTTGCAAGTGGTTGTAAAGGGATTGACAACCCCTTTATCACGTTGGTTGCGAGGTTCTTATTTGTTTGTGTAGGTAAGAGGTGACTCGCGCGTGGTCTCCTACTAGATTGATACCTTGGATCTCAAAAACTGAGGGAAATACTTACGCTGCTTTACTGCATCACCCTTTCCTCTTCAAGGGACAACCAACACAGTGCTCAAGAGGTAGCAGCTATAAGAGATCAAAGAAACTCAAATAACTTTCATGGATATAAAAAGATATGACTGATCATAAACTCAAAGTTCATCAGATCCCAACAAACACATCGCGAAAAAATTACATCATATGGATCTCCAAGAGACCATTGTATTGAAAATCAAGAGAGAGAGAGAGATGAAGCCATCTAGCTACTAACTACGGCCCCGAAGGTCTACAAAGAGGCACCAATGGAGGTGGTGAACCCCATCCGAGATGGCGTCTAGATTGGATCTGGTCGTTCTGGACTCTACGACGGCTGGATGTATATTTCGTCGACGCTTCTAGGGTTCTGGAAATATTGGGGTATTTATAGAGCAAAGAGGCGGTCCGGGGGCACCCGAGGTGGGCACAACCCACCAGGGCGCGCCTAGGCCTCCTGACGCGCCCTGGTGGGTTGTCCCCTCCTCTGGACTCCCTGCAGGTGCAACCAGGGCCCAACATGTTCCTTCTGGTCCATAAAAAATCTCCGTAAAGTTTTGTGGCATTTGGACTCCGTCTGATATTGGTTTTGTGCGATGTAAAAACACGGGAAAAAACCAGAACGGGCCCTTGGCACTATGTTAATAGGTTAGTACCAAAAAATGATATAAAATGACTATAAATGATTATAAAACATCCAAGATTGATAATAAAACAGTGATAACCCACAAGTATAGGGGATCGCAACAGTTTTCGAGGGTAGAGTATTCAACCCAAATCTACTAATTCGACACAAGGGGAGCCAAAGAATATTCTCAAGTATTAGCAGATGAGTTGTCAATTCAACCACACCTGGAAACTTAGTATCTGCAGCAAAGTGTTTAGTAGCAAAGTAATATGATAGTGATGGTAATGGTAACAAAAGACTAATGAAAGCAAAGTAATGTTTTTGGTATTTTGTAGTGATTGTAACAATAGCAACGGGAAAGTAAATAAGCGTAAACCAGTATATGGAAAGCTTGTAGGCATCAGATCAATGATGGATAATTATGCCGGATGCGGTTCATCATGTAACAGTCATAACATAGGGTGACACAGAACTAGCTCCAATTTGTCACTGTAATGTAGGCATGTATTCCGTATATAGTCATACGTGCTTATGGAAAAGAACTTGATGACATCTTTTGTCCTACCCTCCCATGGCAGCAGGGTCCTAATGGAAACTAAGGGATATTAAGGCCTCCTTTTAATAGAGAACCGGAACAAAGCATTAGCACATAGTGAATACATGAACTCCTCAAACTACGGTCATCACTGGTAAGTATCCCGATTATTGTCACTTCGGGGTTAACGGATCTTGACACATAATAGGTGACTATAGACTTGCAAGATAGGATCAAGAACTCTCATATATTGATGAAAACATAATAGGTTCAGATCTGAAATCAAGGCACTCGGGCCCTAGTGACAAGCATTAAGCATTATAGGCGGTTCCCAAACAGAATAGTAAAGTTTATACTCCCCCACCACCAACAAACATCAATCCATGGCTTGTCCGAAACAACTGGTGCCATCCAACTAACAACAATCCTGGGGGAGTTTTGTTCGCAATTATTTTGATTTGATTTGAGCATGGGACTGGGCATCCCGGTTACCGTCCATTTTCTCGTGAATGATGAGCGGAGTCCACTCATCATGAGAATAACCCACCTGGCATGGAATATATAGATAGCCCTAGTTGATACATGAGCTATTCGATCATACAAAATGGAATTTCATTTGAAGGTTTAGAGTTTGGCACATACAAATTTACTTGGAACAGCAGGTAAATACTGCATATAGGAAGTTATGGTGGACTCATATGGAATAACTTTGGGGTTTATGGAAGTGGATGCACAAGCAGTATTCCCGCTTAGTACAAGTGAAGGCTAGAAAGAGACTGGGAAGCGACCAACTAGAGAGCGACAACAGTCATGAACATGCATTAAGATTAATCGACAATGAGTGCAACCATGAGTAGGATATAACTCACCGTGAACATAAATATCATGGAGGCTATGTTGATTTTGTTTCAACTACATGCGTGAACATGTGCCAAGTCAAGCCACTCGAATTGTTCAAAGGAGGATACCACCCTATCATACCACATCACAACCATTTTAATAGCATGTTGGCACGCAAGGTAAACCATTATAAACTCCTAGCTAATTAAGCATGACATGGGCAACTAAAATCTCTAATTGTCATTGCAAACATGTTTCATTCATAATAGGCTGAATCAGGAACGATGAACTAATCATATTGACAAAAACAAGATAGGTCGAGTTCATACCAGCTTCTCTCATCTCAGTCAGTCCATCATATATCGTCATTATTGCCTTTCACTCGCACGACCAAATGGTGTGGATAATAATAATAGTGCACGTGCATTGGACTAAGCTGGAATCTGCAAGCATTTTATACAAGGGAGCAGACAAGGTAATATGGGCTCTTGGTTAAATCAACAATAATGCATATCAGAACCGCTCAACATTTTCATCATGGTCTTCTCCTCTCGACCCCCAAAGAATAAGAAAAGAAATAAAACTATTTACACGGGAAAGCTCCCAACAAGCAAAAGAAGAACGAGAAATCTTTTGGGGTTTTCTTTTAGTTACTACTACTACATGCATGGAAAGTAAACTAGCTAAAAGCTACAACTAATTTTTTTTTGTTTTTTAAGGTTTTTCAAACACACAGGAAGAAGGCTTAGAAAAGAAAATAAACTAGCATGGATAGTACAATAAAAAAGTATGAGCACCGACAACTAGAATGAGTGTGTGAACATGAATGTAATGTCGGTGAGAAATATGTACTCCCCCAAGCTTAGGCTTTTGGCCTAAGCTGGTCTATGGCCACTGCTGGCCTGGCGTATATCCAAAGTCGTAGATGGGGTTGTACTGAGATGCAGCAGCTACTGCCTGAAGAGCTGCACCTTGGAGGCGAGCTTCCTCCGTCCTCCTCTCATACTCGTTGGCCTCCTCCCTGGTTATAACATATCTCCTTTTTGCCTAAAAGTTGAAGAAAGTAGGAGTAGGGAGGGCAACATGGACAGTGCGCTATCTGTCAAAGATTAGTCAGTACTGGAGGAACTGTTCATTCCTCTCAAGATAATGATGGCAAACCATAGCACTATAATCTAGATAAGCAGGAGGCACTCCATATCATTTCCATGTATGGGTACACCAAGATAATTAGCTACACGAGTTGCATAAATTCCACCAAACAAATCTCCACTTGTACCGTTAAGATGAAACCTTCGTGCAACAATGGCCCCTAAGTTATATTGTTTATCACCTAATACCGCACTCTTGAGGACACTAAGATCTGGAACGCACATGTGACAAGCCTCATCTTTACCATTAATGCATCTACCTATAAAGAGAGCAAAATAATGTATGGAAGGTAAATGAATGCTCCCTATGGTAGCTTGTGTGATTTCCCTAGATTCCCCCTGAGGGAGTCCTGGATTAGGGGGTGTCCGGATGGCCGGACTATACCTTCAGCCGGACTCCTTGACTATGAAGATACAAGATTGAAGACTTCTCCCCGTGTCCGGAAAGGACTTTCCTTGGCGTGGAAGGCAAGCTTGGCGGTACGGATATATAGATCTCCTACCATTGTAACCGACTTTGTGTAACCCTAACCCTCTCCGGTGTCTATATAAACCGGAGGGTTTTAGTCCATAGCACAACATACAGAACAACATTCATACCATAGGCTAGCTTCTAGGGTTTAGCCTCTCCGATCTCGTGGTAGATCTACTCTTGTACTACCCATATCATCAATATTAATCAAGCAGGACGTAGGGTTTTACCTCCATCAAGAGGGCCCGAACCTGGGTAAAACTTCGTGTCCCTTGCCTCCTGTTACCATCCAGCCTAGACGCATAGTTTGGGACCCCCTACCCGAGATCCGCCGGTTTTGACACCGACATTGGTGCTTTCATTGAGAGTTCCTCTATGTCGTCGCCATCAGGAAGGATGCCTCGCCCCGTCTTTAAAGACGGCACCGTTGCTAAGGGAGCTTTGGCTGTCGGCCAAACCCTCCGGCAAGGTGGTTTTCTTATGACCGCCTGTTCGGCTTCTGCGCTGACGATGACCTCTCGAGCCATCGAAAACAATCTTCATGTCAGCTCGGAACTCCCCGAGCAGTTAGATCCAATGGAGCTCTCCTCCACAAACGAGCTCTTGGATCGCATCGCCGCCCTGGGAGTCACTATGGATTATGACCAGATTGGGCCTAAACCCGATCTGAGAGAGATTAACTCTCCCCAAGTCACCCATCACGTTGTCGTGGTAGAGGGACAGTGCGTCGACCCTTCATCTATCTTAAGGACTAGCTATGTCCGGATTCCTGATCCCTCCTAGCCGGATACCCGCGGAGGGGAGGATATCACTCAAGACCTGAACTTAGAGTCAGGCGACGGGCTGGATTCATTGGACAACATCCAGGAATCCAAATTTTCGAGTTCGGAAATTCCTCGGCCTCTGAGCCTCAGATTGGGTGAGGCTTCGGATTTAATTCCACCCACCCACCCGAACATAAGCGATCTATCCCAAATCTGGCAAGAGCCCGATGAAACAGTACATCATTACTGGGCCAGATTCCTCCTGGTTAGGAATAGGATAAGGGACTGCCGCGAGGAAGACGCAATCTCAATCTTCTGCAATAATTGCACGGACAAGGGAATCCTCAACGCCATAAGTCGCCGTGATATTACACGCTTCGCTGACTTAGCGTCCATTGTACGAAAGTACTATGCGATGGAAAGTGCTTGGAAAACCGAAATAAAATTTTGGGACGATCCGGCCCTGAATACAAACCCAGTCCTGGCCGCGCCAAACATTGGCGAACCAATGCTATTGTACATTGCAGCAACACATCAGGTTGTAAGCGCAGTGCTCGTCGTCGAACGAGAAACGGACAGACACAAATTCCCCCTTCAAAAGCCGGTCTATTATGTGTCCACTGTCCTCACTCCGTGCAAATCACGGTACCCGCATTATCAAAAGATTGCTTACGCGGTATTCATGGCATCCCGGAAGCTACGACACTACTTTCAAGATTGTTCAATAACAGTTGCCTCGGAAGTACCACTTAACGATATTATAAACAACCGTGACGCAACAGGCCGGATTGCAAAATGGGCCATTGAGCTCCTCCCATTTGACATAACTTATAAGCCACGGCGAGCCATCAAGTCACAAGTTTTGGCCGACTTCGTCGCAGAATGGACGGAGGCCGAACTCCCTAAAGAGTATGGCACATATTCAAATTGGATCATGCATTTCGACGGCTCCAAGATGTTGGCCAGACTAGGGGCTGGCGTCGTTTTGACGTCCCCCACAAGAGACACAGTTCAATACGTACTCCAGATTATGTACACAGACTCCAACAATGCAGCCGAATATGAGGCCCTTTTACATGGTCTTCGGATGGCAATATCCATGGGCATTCAACGCCTAGACGTGCGCGGGGACTCGAACCTCGCAATATCCCAAATAAATGGAGACTTCGATGCCAAGGATACAAAAATGGCAGCTTACCACAACACCGTCCTAAAAATGTCAGCTCGGTTCGAAGGGCTTGAATTTCACCATATAGCCCGGGAAAATAATCAGGCGGCAGATGTCCTGGCACGCATCGGCGCAAAACGTGATGAAGTCCCCCAACATCTTCTTGGAAAGGCTATTCAAGCCATCCGTAGTATGGGAAGGGGAGCCGAACAATAACAGCCCGGACCCAACCGCACTGCCCGACACCGAACATTCTGACACAATCGGAGGCTCTGCCAATGAAATAACACCTCCAGCCCACGTAATAATGGCCATCATCGTCCCATGGACAGAACCATTCCTCGCCTACCTTACTAGGAAGGAACTCCCCGAGGACCAAAATGAGGCACGCTGCATAGTGCGGTGATCCAAAGCCTACAAAGTCCATGAGGGAGAGCTTTATAAGAAAAGCACTACCGGAGTCCTTCAAAGGTGCATCTCCGAAGAGGAAGGGCGGAACCTCCTGGCTGTAATTCATGCCGGACTCGGCGGTCATCACGCTGCGGCTCGGTCCCTTGTAAGCAAGGCCTTCCGTATAGGCTTTTATTGGCCGACGGCCCGGGCAGACGCCCAGGACTTAGTCCAATGATGCGTCGGTTGCCAGCTCTTTGCAAACCAAAGCCATATGCCACCCACCGCCCTCCAAACTATCCCCATCACTTGGCCCTTCGCGGTCTGGGGGCTTGACATGGTTGGACCCCTTAAAGGCGGAACCCACAAGCAAAAATACTTACTGGTCATGGTGGATAAGTTCACCAAATGGATAGAAGCCAAGCCTGTTAAGACGGCCGAATCTGGACCGGTTATAGACTTTATATCCAGGGTTGTACACCGTTACGGCGTCCCCCACAGCATCATCATTGATAATGGCACGAACTTTACGACCGATGAGGTAAAACTCTGGTGCAAAAACATGGGCATCAAGCTCGATTATGCTTCTGTCTATCACCCACAAACTAACGGCCAGGTCGAATGTGCAAATGGTCTTATCATGAGCGGCATCAAACCCAGATTAGTGCGGTCCCTCAAGGAATCTAACACGCACTGGTTAGAGGAGCTCGACCCCGTACTCTGGGGGTTGCGGACCACGCCGAATCGCACCACCGGATACACACCATTCTTTATGGTGTACGGCGCAGAGGCAGTTTTGCCTTGCGACATAATTCATGACTCACCTTGAGTGCGCATGTACGAAGAAAGAGAAGCCGAGCTCGATCGGCAGGACAGTTTGGACGCATTGGAGGAGGAGCGTGACGTGGCAAAAGCCCGTTCTGCATTCTATCAACAGCAGCCTCGAAGATACCAAAGTAGAGAAGTACGAGCCAAAAATTACAACTTTGGCAAATTAGTTCTACGCCTGCCGGACAAGAAAAAGGACAAACTCAAGCCCAAGTGGGAAGGTCCCTTCATAATTGACCAAGTCCTGACTGGTGGAGCGTACTGCCTGCGAGATGCATCGGATAACCGACTCGAGCCGAACCCATGGAACGCAGCCCGTCTCTGAAGATTCTATGCCTAGCGCCGGACCTTGTGTTTGTCTCCTTCCTCTGTCCATTTTTTATATACTGTCTGTATTACATTTCTCTCCTTCTCCCCTTCCTTTCTCTTATATCCTTTAAAGGCTCATCCAATGACGTGCTATTCGCACTCATTAAACCTGGGGGCTTCTTTTAACAGAAGCTTATTTATACGGGCTTCATGCCCAACACATGTGTTACACTTTCGCATGTACCTTTTATTTCACCATTATATGCATCGATATGACTTAAGTTTTGGCCAAGCTGGGTTGCCTGGCTCATGTGCTTACCCCTACGTTCCCGATTATTCGGCTAGGAGGTAAAGGGAGCACCCCTATGATTGTTACTGCCAGATCAGCCAGATGTGTACCTCAGACTGGGTGAAGCCGAAAGCTAGCGTTCTTAAGGGAATATTCGGTCGGTGACCTAAAAGATGATATTTTCACTTATTTATTTATGCGCCCCCAGATGCTTTTTCCTGCGTCTTTTACGCAGAATGGGCATGCACTTTAGGGCATGCCTCCCAGGGAAAGGAACCCCTAACGGAACTATTCTCCCTCGAAGATGTTTCTTACTAACCATGTAATATAACATAACTAGTTGGGCACTTGTCTGTTCACGCACTAATGACCCCTACGCCTGGTCTCCATGCATTCCCCGGTTCTTATATAACCGCATGGGAATTCGGACACACTCCGGACCGTTAGGTCCCGAGCCTGAAGCGAAAAGGTCGGCCATGACAAACGATCTACAATCCGGCTAGCAGGCATTATAAATGTTAATTAAATTACATAGTCATTCTGATTGATTGTATTCCTCTTCAATACCATCTAACAGGCTGTCTAATTTACAGTCCTGCTGGGAATACTTTGCGGCCAATTCTACTTGGCCATATACTAAGCTTACAGGGATCTCCTTCCCATCGGGCCCCATAGGACCGACCTCGGCCATGTGGTTGGGGTCAGCCTTTGTGTACCGCGTCTTCACCATGGCCCAGGCCTCCCTAGTGCCTTGACGGCAAGCCGATATTTTCCACAATCGGAAGCGCCGCCGTGCTCCCTTTAGCTTCTCCGCAAGCTCTCCAAGACCTTCGGGCATGGAGATGGATGGCCACAAGGCCTGGGCGACGCCTTGCATCGCCTGCCGAACTCGCTCGAGTAGTTGTGAGAGCTCGGGAAGAAGGTCACCCGTAGAACCGGGCATCTCCTCTACAGGACGACCTGTTAGCACACCTACAGACACTACTCTGTTAGTCGACTTCCCCGCCGAACTTTTTTTCAAAGGTTCGTTCAAGCACTTACTAAATATGCCGCGCCGAAGCCGCTCATTCTCCTTAACGGAGTCTGACAGCTGGGCAGGAACATCTTTCAGGTCGACGCCCAGCTTGGTGTTGGCATCTTGGAGATCGTTCTTCTCCTGCCTCACCTTTGTCAGCACCTTCTCACCAGCCTTCAGCTGGCATAGGAGTTGTTGCCTTTCCGGACTCAATCCGGCGCCATCTGCAATTTCATTTGTCATATTCGCACCCATGTCGTGCTTCGCAAAATACTTATCTTTGGAAGTGTATATTACCAGAGGGGGTATCCTTGGGCTCCCCTGCCGCGGCTAGTGCGGCCTCAAGTTGGGCTTTGTACTCTTCCAACTCCTGGGACAGTAGGGAATTCTTTTCTGTAAGAACCTGCATAACAAATGATCCTTAAATCAGTTATTCTAACTATTTCAAGTCTCGGGGGCTACTGTTATATATATATAATTACCAAAATTTTCTTACCCGTATGTCTTTTACATATTGCTCCGTGGCTCTGGCTAGACCATTTTGAGCGGCACGGAGGTACGCATCTCCCGAATTGAAGGCATCTAATGCCTCTCGGGAGAAACAAGCGTCACGAAGAATTGTCCGGCGACGCCTGTGGTTCATGGCACTCTCCACCTCAGAGTTGGTGGCAGACAACCTATCCACATCCTCCGTCGAAGGAGCGTCTGATGCACGCGTTGTGTTCGCCTCCGCCTCCGGACCAGGCTTTGGAGCCTGGCTGGTGGAGGCGCGATTGGCAGCCTCTCCGGAAATAGTCCGGCGAGGTCTCTTTGTCCTAAAGAGAGCACGAGTGTTAATATGCCTTGAAGGTATAACACCTGGGATAAGGGGGCGCGCCATACCTTTACGCTGATGCCTCGGTCCAGACTACACCTCTTTTCTGCCCACGGGGCCCTGTGGCCCCTCGTTGGCTTGTCGCCGCAAGTTCAGCCTCCCGTCTCAAAAACCTCCCCTGCAAAGCTTGGTTGTAATCAGGAAACTGAAAACATGAGAGGGCGGACCCCTATTCGGGGTACTGGGACTTCGATCTCAGTTACCTAGGAGGCCGGGATTAGCCCTGGGTAATCAGCCGTAATGGCCACCAAGGCGTTGTCCTTGCTCATTTGATGGAACACTCCATCAATCAGCTCCACAGATAAGTCCGGATCCTCTTAAGAGGCCGGTTCGAGGGACCGTCCTGGATCCTCGGGTTGTGGAGGAGGGCTGTTTATTTCTTTAACAGCCTGGCACAGTTCCTGCGTTGAAGTTGTTAGACTGAATATTTAACAATGGGAATATAAAACTGATGGGCAAGTAAATGTGACTACTTACCCAGCTTGGGGGATTGTACATAGAAAATCCACCCTGTGGATTGACGCGGAGAAATTCCTCCTCTTCTCCCTTGTACAAAGCGGACAAGGTCTTTGTTAGGGCCGCAGCCGAATCCTGTCCCTTACGGCCGTAGCGGGTGGCGTCGTCCTCCCTGTTGAAATCCCACATGGGGTGGCCTCTATAATGTAGCGGCTGCACCCCTCGCATGATGCATGCGGCCATGACCCCGATCATGGTCAGTCCGGAATGAGCTAACAATCTTATCCGGCCCATCAGGTAAAGGACGTCCTTGTCACTTTCCCTCTGAGGGCTCCGTGGATGCCAACTAAGGCGCTTCTTTAGTGGAGCACTGTCGAACTCAGGGAGGCCGATCCGGACAGGATCCGGCAGCGGAACGTCCTTTACGTAAAACCATTCTGAAGGCCAGTCCTCAAACGCCTTCTTTGGGGTTCCGGATAGATATCCGGTCCCGGCGATGCGCCACACTTTGGCTCCGCCCACTTGATATATTGACCCCTTCTGAGAACGGGGCACAAGGCAGAATAGCTCTTTCCACAGCCCGAAATGAGCCTCAACACCCAAAAACAACTCGCAGAGGGCTACGAAGCCCGCGATATGCAATATGGAGGCAGGCGTAAGATTGTGTAGCTAGAGGCCATAGAACTCCAGGAGCCCCCGGAGAAACGGATGGATTGGAAATCCGAGCGCTCTTATTAAATAAGGGACGAGGCATACCCGCTCTCCTTTGGAGGGATTAGGGGCACTCTCCGCTTGCTCTCCGCCATTATAGATGGCAAGACCGGCTCGAACAGGGACCATATAGGCCGGGGGGAGAAATCCCTTGCTCTGGAGCGTCACTAGCTCGTTATGCGGGATGGAGCATCTCTCCCAATATCCAGGCTGAGGGCTGGAAGGGCGAAAGGAGGATTTGCGACGGCTGGCCATGGTGGTATGGACCTTTGTCGGATGCGCTCTGATGAACACTCGCGAGGGGGAGAAGGTGTGGTTTGGATCTAAATCCTCGTCCCCTTAAATGGGCGGCTCATTTACGTGGCTAGGGGTGTCGATGTAAAAACACTCAGACTTTTCATATTCATTTGACATGTGGGAGATGGCCGCTATTGGGCGTAGAAGCCAAGGAGTGCAACATTTACAAGAAGCCGGACTTTATTCAACAGGTACATGGAATTTGGAGGAGAACCCGCCTTGCAATGCCGAAGACAATCTGCGTGCCGGACTCATCGTCGTTGAAGCCTGGTTCGGGGGCTACTGAGGGAGTCCTGGATTAGGGGGTGTCCGGATGGCCGGACTATACCTTCAGTCGGACTCCTGGACTATGAAGATACAAGATTGAAGACTCCGTCCCGTGTCCGGAAGGGACTTTCCCTTGCGTGGAAGGCAAGCTTGGCGATACGGATATGTAGATCTCCTACCATTGTAACCGACTTTGTGTAACCCTAACCCTCTCCGGTGTCTATATAAACCGGAGGGTTTTAGTCCGTAGGACAACATACAGAACAACAATCATACCATAGGCTAGCTTCTAGGGTTTAGCCTCTCCGATCTCGTGGTAGATCTACTCTTGTACTACCCATATCATCAATATTAATCAAGCAGGACGTAGGGTTTTACCTCCATCAAGAGGGCCCGAACCTGGGTAAAACTTCGTGTCCCTTGCCTCCTGTTACCATCCGGCCTAGACGCACAGTTCGGGACCCCCTACCCGAGATCCGCCGGTTTTGACACCGACACCCCCACAGTGATACGAGCAAGAAAGTCTTTATATTAAGATTTGCGAGGTACACTAACATTGCCCCACTGCGGGAGTTTGCAAGCAGTATTAAAATCTTCTAGGTCCATGGTATATGATTTATCAGAAAGATCAAATAAAACAGTGTCAGAATTGCGCGAGGATGTAAATTTAAACCTCCTCAGAAAGGAATCAGTTAGGCAGTGGTACTATAGGCAGTTATCTGACACGAAATCCTCAAGATCAGCATTACACACATACACGTCAAATCATCCTTGATGCCTACATGGACTATAAACTCCTCTGACGGCCATTCACAAGGCCGCACTTGAGCTTCCCTTGGTGGTTCATCGTCCGGCTCATGTATCACAAGCCTTGGTTCTTGCTTCCTTGAGGAACCACCTTGGTACATTTTCCTATGCATTTTTCTTTCTCTGAAAAATTTCTGAAATTTTAGTACCTCAAAATAGAAGTGAACCAAACTCAACAAGATTGAAAGCAACTACTCCCACAAGTGCCTAGAAGCTATATCATGCATTAAAATTACTTTTGACCATATAAATTTGACATGCAAGCTCAAGAACAGGGTCACCTTGGTAGGAAAAATTTGCAATAAATAAAGCACTAGAACAAAAACTAATTGGACAATTGCAGGAGTCACATACCGAAGAAATCCCCCAAAACAGTTCTGTGAATGGAGCTTTGAGCAAAGAGATGGAAAATGGCAGCAAGATGAGCTAGACCACGAGTTTGAGCTATGGGAGGATTTTTTCTGGAGGAAGATGAAGTGAGTGGGTGCTGGAATAAGTGGAGGGGGTCCACATGGGACCCACGAGGAGATACGTCTCCAACGTATCTATAATTTTTGATTGTTCCATGCTATTATATTATCAACCTTGGATGTTTTATATGCATTTATATTCTATTTTATATGATTTTGGGACTAACCTATTAACCCAGAGCTCAGTGCAAGTTTCTGTTTTTTCATTGTTTTAGAGTATCGCAGAAAAGGAAAATCAAACGGAGTCCAATTGACCTGAAACTTCACGGAACTTATTTTTTGGAAAGAAAGCAATACACGAGACTTAGAGTGCACGTCGGGGGATCAACGAGGAAGCCACGAGGCAGGGGGCGCGCCCTCCACCCTTGTGGGCCCCTCATGGCTCCCCTGATGTATTTCTTCCGCCTATATATATATCCATATACCCTAAAACTACCAGGGAGCAGAATAGATCAGGAGTTCCGCCGCCAGAAGCCTCCGTAGCCACCGAAAACCAATCTAGACCCGTTTCGGCACCCTGCCGGAGGGGCCGGTGGCCATCTTCATCATCCCGGTGCTCTCCATGACGAGGAGGGAGTAGTTCTCGCCCGGGGCTGAGGGTATGTACCAGTAGCTATGTGTTTGATCTCTCTCTCTCTCTCTCGTGTTCTTGAGGTGATACAATCTTGATGTATCGCGAGCTTTGCTATTATATTAGGATCCTATGATGTTTCTTCCCCCCTCTACTCTCTTGTAATGGATTGAGTTTTACCTTTGAAGTTATCTTATCGGATTGAGTCTTTAAAGATTTGAGAACACTTCATGTATGTCTTGCCGTGCGTATCTGTGGTGACAATGGGATATCACGTGACTCACTTGATGTATGTTTTGGTGATCAACTTGCGGGTTTCGCCCATGAACCTATGCATAGGGGTTGGCACACGTTTTTGTCGTGATTCTCCGGTAGAAACTTTGGTGCGCTCTTTGAGGTTCTATGTGTTGGTTGAATAGATGAATCTGAGATTGTGTGATGAATATCGTATAATCATACCCGCGGATACTTGAGGTGGCATTGGAGTATCTAGGTGACATTAGGGTTTTGGTTGATTTGTGTCTTAAGGTGTTATTCTAGTACGAACTCTAGGGCTGTTTGTGACACTTATAGGAATAGCCCAACGGATTGATTGGAAAGAATAACTTTGAGGTGGTTTCGTACCCTACCATAATCTCTTCGTTTTTTCTCTGCTATTAGTGACTTTGGAGTGACTCTTTGTTGCATGTTGAGGGTTAGTTATGTGATCCAATTATGTTATTATTGTTGAGAGGACTTACACTAGTGAAAGTATGAACCCTAGGCCTTGCTTCAACACATTGCAAGACCGTTTACGCTCACTTTTATCATTAGTTACCTTGCTGTTTTTATATTTTCAGATTACAAAAACCTTTATCTACCATCCATATACCACTTGTATCACCATCTCTTCGCCGAACTAGTGCACCTATACAATTTACCATTGTATTGGGTGTGTTGGGGACACAAGAGACTCTTTGTTATTTGGTTGCAGGGTTGCTTGAGAGATACCATCTTCATCCTATGCCTCCTACGGATTGATAAACCTTAGGTCATCCACTTGAGGGAAATTTGCTACTCTCCTACAAACCTCTGCACTTGGAGGCCCAACAACGTCTACAAGAAGAAGGTTGTGTAGTAGACATCAAGCTCTTTTCTAGCGCCGTCTCCGGGGAGGTTAGCGCTTGAAGGTATATCTTTAGATCTTGCAATCGAATCTTTTTGTTTCTTGTTTTAGCACTAGTCTAGTTTATAAAAGAAAACTACAAAAAATGGAATTTAGTTTGCCTCATACGCTTCATCTTTTTAATATCTTTCGTGAGTATGATGGAAAGAAAAATTGTGCCAAAGTGTTAGAAGAAGAATGCATTAAAATGGTTGGCACTAAATATTTAAATGATGAGCGTGATTGCAATGTTGTTAGTATGAATTCCTTGAATATCCATGATGCTAATGATATGCAAAGCCACAAGCTTGGGGATGCTATGTTTAAAGACGATGATATTTTTAGTCTCCCAAGTTTTGATATGCAAATTTATAATGATGATAGCCCTCCTACTTATGATGATTATTGTGATGATACTTATGCTATAAAAAGTAGAGATGATTATATTTATAAAACTTGTCATGATTATGATTACCCTTTTTCTGAACATTACTCTTTTAATGTGGAAACAATTTATAGTATTCGAGTTTTTTTATGATACTCCCACTATTCTGAATGAGAAGAATTTTGCTTATGTGGAGAGTAATAAAATTTCTATGCTTGTAGATCATGAAAATAATGCTTTAGGTGCTGGTTATATTGTTGAATTCACTCATGATTCTACTTAAAATTATTATGAGGGAGGAATATATGCTTATAGGAATTGCAATAATATCAAGTTCCCTCTCTATGTGCTTAAAGTTTTGAAGTTATGCTTGTTTTGCCTTCCTATGCTAGTTGATTATTGCTCCCATAAGTTGTTTGTTCACAAAATCCCTATGCATAGGAAGATGGTTAGACTTAAATGTTCTAGTCATATTCTTCATGATGCTCTCTTTATGTTTTAATTCTTATCTTTTATGTGAGCATCATTGAAATCATCATGCCTAGCTAGGGGCGTTAAACAATAGCACTTGTTGGGAGGCAACCCAACTTTATTTTTGTTCCTTGATTTTTGTTCCTGTTTAGCAATAAATAATTTATCTAGCCTCTGTTACTATTGAGTTTTTATGTTTAATTTAGTGTTTGTGCGAAGTAGATCCGTTGGGAAGACTTGGGGAAAGTCTTGTTGATCATGCTGTAAAAAACAGAAACTTTAGTGCTCACGAGATTTGCTGCCATTTTTATTTGGGAAGTTCTACTTAGTTAATTCTTTTCGAAGATGATTAATAGATAAATTCCTCATGTCCACCAATTTATTTGACAATTTTATGAGTTCCATAAGTATACGTTTGATCCAGATTACTACAGACTGTTCTGTTTTTGACAGATTCTGTTTTCATTGTGTTGTTTGCTTATTTTGATGAATCTATGAGTAGTATCGGAGTTTATAAACCATAGAGAAGTTGGAATACAGTAGGTTTAACAACAATATAAATAAAGAATGAGTTCATTACATTACCTTGAAGTGGTGTTTTGTTTTCTTTCGCTAACGGAGCTTACGAGTTTTCTGTTAAGCTTTGTGTTGTGAAGTTTTCAAGTTTTGGGTAAAGATTCGATGGACTATGGAATAAGGAGTGGCAAGAGCCTAAGCTTGGGGATGCCCCGGATGGCATCCCCTCTTTCGTCTTTGTTCATCGGTAACTTTACTTGGAGCTATATTTTTATTCGCCACATGATATATGTTTTGCTTGGAGCGTCATTTTATTTTATTTAGTTTTGCTTTCTGTTTGAATAAAATACCAAGATATGAAATTCTTAAATGTTAGAGAGTCTTCACATAGTTGCATAATTATTTGACTACTCATTGATCTTCACTTATATCTTTCGGAGTAGTTTGTTGTTGCTCTAGTGCTTCACTTATATCTTTTTAGAGCACGGTGGTGGTTTTATTTTATAGAAATAGATGAACTCTCATGCATCACTTATATTATTTTGAGAGTCCTAAACAGCATGGTAATTTTCTTTGGTTATGAAACTAGTCCTAATATGATGGGCATCCAAGGGGGATATAATAAAAACTTTCATATAAGTGCATTGAATACTAAGAGAAGTTTGATACTTGATGATTGTTTTGAGATATGGAGATAGTAATATCAAAGTTGTGCTAGTTGGGTAGTTGTGAATTTGAGGAATACTTGTGTTGAAGTTTGCAAGTCCCGTAGCATGCACGTATGGTAAACGTTGTGTAACAAATTTGAAACATGAGGTGTTATTTGATTGTATTCCTTATGAGTGGCGGTCGGGGACGAGCGATGGTCTTTTCCTACCAATCTATCCCCCTAGGAGCATGCGTGTAGTGCTTGGTTTTTGATGACTTGTAGATTTTTGCAATAAGTATGTGAGTTCATTATGACTAATGTTGAGTCCATGGATTATACGCACTCTTACCCTTCCATCATTGCTAGCCTCTTCGGTAACGTGCATTGCCCTTTCTCACATTGAGAGTTGGTGCAAACTTCGCCGGTGCATCCAAACCCTGTGATATGATACGCTCTATCACACATAAACCTCCTTATATCTTCCTCAAAACAGCCACCATACCTACCTATTATGGCATTTCCATAGCCATTCCGAGATATATTGCCATGCAACTTTCCACTGTTCCGTTTATTATGACACGCATCATCATTGTCATATTGCTTTGCATGATCATGTAGTTGGCATCATATTTGTGGCAAAGCCACCGTTCATAATTTTTCATATATGTCGCTCTTGATTCATTGCAATCCCGGTACATCGCCGGAGGCATTCATATAGAGTCATATCTTGTTCTAGTATCGAGTTGTAATCTTTGAGTTGTAAATAAATAGAAGTGTGATGATCATCATTAATAGAGCATTGTCCCAAAAAAAGGAAGGCAAAAAAAGAAAGAAAAATAAAGGCCAAATAAAAAAAAGGCCAAATAAAAAATAGAAAATAAAAAGGGACAATGCTACTATCCTTTTTTTTCACACTTGTGCTTCAAAGTAGCATCATGATCTTCATGATAGAGTCTCTCTTGTTTTGTAACTTTCATATACTAGTGGGAAATTTTCATTATATAAATTGGCTTGTATATTCCAACAATGGGCCTCCTTAAGTGCCATAGGTCTTCATGAGCAAGCAAGTTGGATGCACACCCACTTAGTTTCTTTTGTTGAGCTTTCATACATTTATAGCTATAGAGCATCCATTGCATGGCAATCCCTACTCCTTGCATTGAGATCAATTGATGGGCATCTCCCTAGCCCATTGATTAGCCGCGTCGATGTAAGACTTTCTCCTTTTTTGTCTTCTCCACATAACCCCCTCATTATATTCTATTCCACCCATAGTGCTATATCCATGGCTCACGCTCATGTATTGCGTGAAAGTTGAAAAAAGTTTGAGATTACTAAAGTATGAAACAATTGCTTGGCTTGTCATCGGGGTTGTGCATGATGAGAGCATTCTTGTGTGAAGAAAATGGAGCATGACTAAACTATATGATTTTGTAGGGATGAACTTTCTTTGGCCATGTTATTTTGAGAAGACATGATTGCTTAGTTACTATGCTTGAAGTATTATTATTTTTATGTCAATATTAAACTTTTGTCTTGAATCTTATGGATCTGAATATTCTTGCTACAATAAAGAGAAATACATGATAAATATGTTAGGTAGCATTCCACATCAAAAATTCTATTTTTATCATTTACCTACTCGAGGACGAGCAGGAATTAAGCTTGGGGATGCTGATACGTCTCCAACGTATCTATAATTTTTGATTGTTCCATGCTATTATATTATCGACCTTGGATGTTTTATATGCATTTATATGCTATTTTATATGATTTTTGGGACTAACCTATTAACCCAGAGCCTAGTGCCAGTTTCTGTTTTTTCCTTGTTTTAGAGTATCGCAGAAAAGGAAAATCAAACGGAGTCCAATTGACCTGAAACTTCACGGAACTTATTCTTGGAAAGAAGGCAATACAGGAGACTTGGAGTGCACGTCGGGGGATCAACAAGGAAGCCACGAGGCAGGGGGCGCGCCCACCACCCTTGGGCGTGCCCTTCACCCTCGTGGGCCCCTCGTGGCTCCCCTGATGTATTTCTTCCGCCTATATATATCCATATACCCTAAAACTACCAGGGAGCAGAATAGATCAGGAGTTCCGCCACCAGAAGCCTCCGTAGCCACCGAAAACCAATCTAGACTCGTTCTGGCACCCTGCCGAAGGGGGGGAATCCCTCTCCGGTGGCCATCTTCATCATCCGGGTGCTCTCCATGACGAGGAGGGAGTAGTTCTCCCTCGGGGCTGAGGGTATGTACCAGTAGCTATGTGTTTCAGCTCTCTCTCTCTCTCTCGTGTTCTTGAGGTGATATGATCTTGATGTATCACGAGCTTTGCTATTATATTTGGATCCTATGATGTTTCTTCCCCCCTCTACTCTCTTGTAATGGATTGAGTTTTCCCTTTGAAGTTATCTTATCGGATTGAGTCTTTAAAGATTTGAGAACACTTGATGTATGTCTTGCCGTGCGTATCTGTGGTGACAATGGGAAATCACGTGATTCACTTGATGTATGTTTTGGTGATCAACTTGCGGGTTCCGCCCATGAACCTATGCATAGGGGTTGGCACACGTTTTTGTCGTGATTCTCCGGTAGAAACTTTGGGGCACTCTTTGAGGTTCTATGTGTTGGTTGAATAGATGAATATGAGATTGTGTGATGCATATCCTATAATCATACCCGCGGATACTTGAGGTGACATTGGAGTATCTATGTGACATTAGGGTTTTTGTTGACTTGTGTCTTAAGGTGTTATTCTAGTACGAACTCTAGGGCTTTTTGTGACACTTATAGGAATAGCCCAACGGATTGATTGGAAAGAATAACTTTGAGGTGGTTTCGTACCCTACCATAATCTCTTTGTTTTTTCTCTACTATTAGTGACTTGGGAGTGACTCTTTGTTGCATGTTGAGGGTTAGTTATGTGATCCAATTATGTTATTATTGTTGAGAGGACTTACACTAGTGAAAGTATGAACCCTAGGCCTTGCTTCAACACATTGCAAGACCGTTTACGCTCACTTTTATCATTAGTCACCTTGCTGTTTTTATATTTTCAGATTACAAAAAACCTTTATCAGCCATCCATATACCACTTGTATCACCATCTCTTCGCCGAACTAGTGCACCTATACAATTTACCATTGTATTGGGTGTGTTGGGGACACAAGAGACTCTTTGTTATTTGGTTGCAAGGTTGCTTGAGGGAGACCATATTCATCCTACGCCTCCTACGGATTGATAAACCTTAGGTCATCCACTTGAGGGAAATTTGCTACTGTCCTACAAACCTCTGCACTTGGAGGCCCAACAACATCTACAAGAAGAAGGTTGTGTAGTAGACATCATGAGGCAGGGGGGTGGGCGCGCCCTGTGCCCTCGTGGCCAAATGGTGGGCCCCCTGGTGTGTTCTTAGTGCCAGAAATTCTTAAATATTCTACAAAAAATCATATTTCATTCAGGACATTTGGAGAACTTTTATTTTCGGGGTATTTTTATTGCAAGGATAATTCAAAAAACACATAGAAAATACTTTTTTTGCTTTATTTAATCTGAATAACAGAAAGTAAAAGGAGGGTACAGAGAGTTGTGCTTTCTAACTTCATCCATCTCATGCTCATCAAAAGGAATCCACTAATAAGGTTGATCAAGTCTTGTTAACAAACTCTTTCTGAATAACATGAAACCGAATAATTTTTGAATAACACTAGGTTACCTCAACGGGGATATGCATGTCCCCAACAATAAGAATATCATATTTCTTCTTGATAGTAGGAAGAGGGAATTCAAAACCTCCAATAGTAATCGTTGAAAATTTTCCAATAGAATTGATACTGTGGACTTGATCTTGTTACCTCAGAAAGTGTACCATATGCTCATTACCATTAACATGAAAAGTGACATTGCCTTTGTTGCAATCAATAACAGCCCCTGCAGTACTCAAAAAGTGTGTACCAAGGATAATCGACATACTATCGTCCTCGGGAATATCAAGAATAACAAAGTCCGTTAAAATAGTAATGTTTGCAACCACAACAGGCACATCCTCACAGATACCGACAGGTATAGCAGTTGATTTATCGTCCATTTGCAAAGATATTTCAGTAGGTGTCAACTTATTCAAATCAAGTCTACGGTATAAAGAGAGAGGCATAACACTAACACCGGCTCCAAGATCACATAAAGCAGTTTTAACATAGTTTCTTTTAATGGAGCATGCAATAGTTGGTACTCCGGGATCTCCTAGTTTCTTTGGTATTCCACCTTTAAAATTATAATTGGCAAGCATGGTGGAAATTTCAGCTTCCGGTATCTTTCTTTTATTTGTAACAATATCTTTCATATACTTAGCATAAGGATTCATTTTAAGCATATCAGTCAAATGCATACGCAAAAAGATAGGTCTAATCATTTCAGCAAAGCGCTCAAAATCCTCATCATCCTTTTTCTTGGATGGTTTAGGAGGAAAAGCATGGGTTTCTGAACCCATGGTTCTCTTTCTTTACCGTGCTTCCTAGCAACAAAGTCTCTCTTATCATAACGTTGGTTCTTTGATTGTGGGTTATCAAGATCAACAGCAGGTTCTATATCTACATCATTGTTCTTGCTAGGTTGAGCATCAACATGAACATCATCATTATCGCTGGGTTCATGTTCATTACCAGATTGTGTTTTAGCATCAGAAATAGAAATATAAATGGGATTCTCAGGTGTGTCAACAACAGGTTCACTAGAAGCATGCAAAGTCCTATCATTTTTCTTTTTCTTCTTCTTAGAAGGACTAGGTGCATCAACATTAGTTCTCTGAGAATCTTGCTCAACTCTCTTAGGGTGGCCCTCAGGATACAAAGGTTCCCGAGTCATTTTACCCCCTCTAGTCATAACTCTAACAGCATTATCATTTTTCTTATTATTTAATTCATTAAGCAAATCATCTTGTGCTTTAAGCACTTGTTCTACCTGAGTGGTAACCATAGAAGCATGTTTACTAATAAGTTTAAGGTCACCTTTAACTCTAGACATATAACCACTCAAGTGTTCAACCATATAAGCATTACGTTTCAATTGTCTACCAACATAAGCATTGAAGTTTTCTTGTTTAACAATAAAACTATCAAACACATCCAAGCATTGGCTAGCAGACTTATTACGAGGAATATCACCTTCATCAAATCTATAGAGAGAATTTACCTTTACTACTTATGTTAGGTTATTAAGACCATGTATTTCTTCACTGGGTGGTAAATTCTTAACACCTTCAGCTTTCACTGGTGCGCGTCGGTCCTAAACAAACGGTTTAAAACCCCTTTCCGCGATGGCATTTGGAACCGTCGCCAAGTGAGTGTGGGCAATAGGGGGGTTGTCGGTGTCAAAACCGGCGGATCTCGGGTAGGGGGTCCCGAACTGTGCGTCTAGGTCGGATGGTAACAGGAGGCAAGGGACACGAAGTTTTACCCAGGTTCGGGCCCTCTTGATGGAGGTAAAACCCTACGTCCTGCTTGATTAATATTGATGATATGGGTAGTACAAGAGCAGATCTACCACGAGATCGGAGAGGCTAAACCCTAGAAGCTAGCCTATGGTATGATTGTTGTTCTGTATGTTGTCCTACGGACTAAAACCCTCCGGTTTATATAGACACCGGAGAGGGTTAGGGTTACACAAAGTCGGTTACAATGGTAGGAGATCTATATATCCGTACCGCCAAGCTTGCCTTCCACGCCAAGGAAAGTCCTTTCCGGACACGGGGAGAAGTCTTCAATCTTGTATCTTCATAGTCAAGGAGTCCGGCTGAAGGTATAGTCCGGCCATCCGGACACCCCCTAATCCAGGACTCCCTCAGTAGCCCCTGAACCAGGCTTCAATGACGACGAGTCCGGCGCGCAGATTGTCTTTGGCATTGCAAGGCGGGTTCCTCCTCCAAGTACTTCATAGAAGATTTTGAACACAAAGATAGTATCTGGCTCTGCAAAATAAGTTTCCACATATTGCCATAGAGAGAATAATATTTACACAAATCTAATCTGCTGACGTATTCCGTAGTGTGACATCGCACCACGGCCAAGCCTTTATTAGAATCGTTTTATTGTCCCACCTCAGCGTGTCATGCGAGGCAGTTTCCTTGGCACGTCTCGTCGAAGCAGAGATCGTGTCCCCTTATTCCGGGATTCTCATCAATACGGGCGTGGGTAACCCAACCGTGCCATTGATTACGGTGCTAGGAGATAAGCGAGTTTTACCAGGCTGGTGGGGACACGCAGTTGCGTCCACCCATATAAGGGGATAAGGATCCCCCTTTTCACCTACGCCTTCTTCCTCCTTTGCCTATCCATTTTCGCGCACTCGAGCTCCAGCGCCCAAGTCCGCACTCCCCACCTCAACCTTTTCCAGCCATGTCCGGAGCGGGAGGCAAGTGGATGGTCTCCTCCGTCACAGAGGGACACATAAAAAAACTAAGGAAGGCCGGATACTTGTCTAACGACATCGCGTACCGGCTTCCTGAAGAGGGGCAGCTCCTCCCCTCCCCAAGGCCCCATGAGAGGGTAGTGTTCCTTCCCCACTTCCTCCGCGGACTGGGCTTTCCTATCCACCCATTCTCCAGGGACTCATGTTCTAGTACGGCCTGGATTTCCATGATCTGGCCCCGAACTTCATCCTCAACATCTCGGCGTTTATCGTCGTGTGCGAGGCTTTCCTCCGCATCCGCCCCCATTTTGGCCTATGGCTCAAGACTTTCAATGTCAAGCCGAAGGTGGTGCGCGGCAACCAGGCGGAGTGCGGAGGCGCCATGGTGGGAAAGATGCCCAATGTCTTATGGCTCGAGGGCTCCTTTGTGGAGACCCTGAAGGGGTGGCAATCGGGGTGGTTTTACATCACTGAGCCGCGCAACCCTGAGTGGGTCGCAGCCCCCGAGTTCCGGTCCGGACCCCCAACGTGGCTCACGTCCTGGAAAGAGACGGGCCTGTCGTGGGGCAGCAAAGAAGACGTGACTGGACTGCAAACATGCATCCACACCCTGGTGAACAAGCAGCTCAAGCTTGTCAACATAGTCCAGGTTATGCTCATCCGCCGGATCCTCCCGTGTCAACAACGGGTCTTCAATCTGTGGGAGTTCAACCCAGCGCAGCACCGAACTCTGAGCAGGCTCTTCGACACGACGTACGAAGATGCCTGGAAGGTGCTTTTCAAGGGCGCCGATGCTCCCGCATCCGCTACCGAGGATCGCAGATTCAGCACGCAGTGTCACGCTAGCGCGGTAAGTTGTTTGTACCTTTTACAGGGTATTAGTTTTTCATAGTTTAACTCTATGCGGGCTCTAAGCTCCCTTACCTTTGATAGGATTGGCAGGCGAAGTCCGGACAGATCGACTGTCTGGCTCCTTTGCCCGAAGACCCAGCCGATGCCTGCTTGGCGAAGCTGCTGGTTCCGGCACCCTATGTGGTGCCGGAGAAGAAGGCCACGAAGAAGGCCACGGGGACTCGAAAAAGTGCCCGGCGCTAGGAGGTGTCGGGTTCATCATCCGATGGCTCCAAGGCGCATTCCTCCCGTGAAGACGAGGAGGAGGAAGAAGAGACCTCTCCCCCTCCAGCGGGAGGAGAGAAGAAAAGGAAGGCCGCCCTCATTGGGGAGGCCGAAGGGTCCAAGAAGGGGAAAACCCTTCCTCCGGACTACTCCACCGACGCCGACGACGGCGGAGAGGAGTGGCCGCTCAGGGCCAAGCCCCTGGCGAAATCGAAAGTATCCAGATACCAGAGTAATTCATAGTATTCCTTTATTGCACAACTTTCCCTTATGTTGAATATGATTATGCAGCCCACCCAAAGACCGGCTCGACGTGTCGTCGAGCGGTTCACTGGACTCGTCGGATGTGAATTCGCTTCCGACGGCTACCTCCCCCCGCCCTACGGACGACGCCGAAGTGTTGTCCCAACAGGTTCCAAGCCAGGAGGAGGTGGTCCTGAAGGCGCCGCAAGGAGACCTCCCGGACTCCAGGAGTAAAGGGGATAAAACCCCGCAGGGCTCCAAGTCTGGCTCTAGGCCGGACACCGTTCCGGAACCTTCAAAGGTTCCAGAGTCTGGCGGGCGACCTCCTTCCAAGAGGAGCAAGCCCACCGTGCCGGTGACCCCCGTCCAACCGAAGGTGCCGGACAATTTGTTGGAGGTGCTCAAAGGCGCCTCCATCGACGAGGAGCACCGCACCATTATGAGTGCGGTGGTCCAGAAGGTTCAGTCCGCCAAGAGTGGACTGACTGAAGCTTTTGCTAGCCTTTTAACAGGCTTTGAGGTAAGTAAAGAATGTGTAAATAATATTACCGCATAGACAGTAGCCCCTGATGCTCTGTTTGGCGTTCAGGAAGAAAAGCCGAATAGAGGATCAAATAAAATTCGCAGGAGTCTAACAAAAAGGAGTCAATATGTGTATGCAGGCTTCTCTGCTGGTGTCCGCCGCACTGACTTTGGAAGTGGACACGCTAAAGCAGAACCTCGAGCAGTCCGAGCAAGAGCTCGGGCGTGCCAAGAAGCAGCTCGAGGACAAGGAAGGTAAGAAATACCTTGTTTAAATATATATATATATAAGGTGCAATTGCAAAAAATGACAGGATTATCGTGGCTATTGTAGGGGCACGTCCGAGGTGGCGACCCTTAAGCAACCACTGCTCGAGGCCGAGAAGAGGGCGGCCACGGAGCGCATCGAGCGGGAGAAGTATGAGGCCCAGGTTGGCAAGGTGCGGCAAGAGCTCCAGGCTCTCATGAAAAAACATGAGAGTTTGGAGCTTGACTCAAAGACGCGAGCGTCCGAGCTCGCCGTGGCTATTAAAAATGCCAAGTCTGCTAAGGCCAAATCCCAGAAGACCCTCCAGGAGTTGGATGCGGTGAAAAAGATAGCGGCGGGTAAGGCATTCTTTATGCAAAGCAAACACATGAACGTGAGTTACTTGTTACTTACCCGAATCCGGAGCTCTCCAGGAGCGTTCGCAGATCTTCCCCGTAGCGTGTCTGATGCCGCCGCATTCTATCGAGCCGAGGAGGGTAGCTCAACAGAGAAGGTGTTCTGGTCTCAGTATGCTGAGGCCGGACACCCCGTGCCCCTGAGCGACCAGCTGAAGCAACTGGTCGAGCTCCACAAGGCGACCGAACAGGCCATGAAGGGCCTCATAGTTCGGCTGTGGCCTGGAGAGGCTCTGCCTGGTAGCTATTTCGGGCTTGTGCGGCGGCTGGTGGGAGCCTGTCCAAGGCTCGAAGTCATCAAGTGCTCCGTGTGCATTGAAGGTGCCCGTAGGGCCTTGCCCGTGCTAAGGTGCACTGGGGCAAGCTGGATGCTGAGAAGCTTGTGAAGGACGGGCTACCGCCGGGGAAAGAGCATCGCAAGCCCGAGAATTATTATGAGGATGTTCTGAAGGGTGCCTGCCTTATGGCGGATGAATGTTCCAGGGATGTAATTTTTGAGTAAAACTCGCTTGTTTTGTCCTGTGTGCTGAAAACTTGTTCATATGCGCTAAGCAATGCTGTTGGAATTTAAAATATTACCTTCTGTGCGGCTGTTTATCAATTCTGAGAGATGGCGAGTCGTCGGCTTCTGCCCCCGTGCCGCTAGTGCTGGGGTGTTCGGGGATAAACCTGAGCGCTCTTTTTCCCATGTTTGGGTCCTTCGAGGGAGGCGCTCAGCACAACGAACAAGGCAATTGGACTATAATACGTGAACACTCTCACTTAGCCATAGAATTCTATAATTTTAAATTTTGGCAAAGCCCCTGGTATTCGGAAGACCGAGTTCGGGATGCTATCCACGCCTTGGTCGGACAGAGCCGAATCCTCGCTCTAAGCGGCATAAGTCTTTAGGGACTCGAAAAACCTCTCGAACAGCGACCAGCTCTCGCTTCATCATGATAGTCAGTTTTAGCTTTCTCTACTGAGGTGCTCGACCCAGCTCAACTGGGGCACAATCGCAGTAGTTCTCCTAGTGCTACCTTAGCCGACATAGCGGAACGTAAGGCACCAAAACATAGGAGCCGGGCAAACCCAACTATTGACCCAAGACATGATTCGGAGCCGATGCATATAATGCTATAAGTTCGGGGTGCCGCACTTGTTAAAGTGTTCGGACTTCTCACACCATATTGAGGGGTACTAAAGCCTTGGCGTATTTTGGCCGTACCAAAGTGTACGGGTACAACATGTCGTTAAGGAACATATATTTGTAAAAAAAGAGTAATGCAAAAATAGACAAAACCTATGCATTGTTTATTAAAAAGGGCTGCGATCAAAGCAGAACGATACAAATAATGCGATAAGCAAAAGGTTGGACTATTTAACATGTCCGTTCCAGGGGCAGGCTGCGGAATGGTATGCGAAACAAGTATACTGCTCGTGATAGAGACCACCTGGGAGTTCCGTAATGCGGCATGGCTTGTCTGCGTCCCTGGTTCTTGCATCGTTTGTGCGGCAATTGAACTGCCGAACAGGCCTTACGAAGAATGGAGTCTAGAAAGTAAGAGAAATTTAAAAAATCGGCAGCCCTTGGTGCGGTTTAAGCTGTGTTTCGGGCGTGCCATGATGGTGCCCCTCCCCCTGTACCCATGGTATTTCTAGAGCGTAGTTATGTACGCAAAGTACTGGCGTCGCATTTTTGCGAGGGCTTGGGTTGGAGCCACATTGCTACGCCTGCTCGGAACATGCCAGGCGGTCTTGTTGTAGGTTACTCCGGGCACGCTTGACGGTGTCTGGACGTTTAATGGCCGGACTGGAGAACTGCCTAGAGAGGCTGCTTTGTACTTCCGCTGCAAGGGCCGCCGTGTGCTCCTCCGTTTGGAGGGAGCGTTCGGTGTTTCCATTGACCATAATTACTCCTCGAAGGCCTGGCATCTTGAGCTTAAGGTATGCGTAGTGAGGTACCGCATTGAACTTGGCGAATGCGGTTCGCCCGAGCAGTGCGTGATAGCCACTGCGGAATGGGACTATGTCGAAGATTAACTCCTCGCTTCGGAGATTATCCGTAGATTCGAAGACCACTTCAAGTGTGACTGAGCCTATACAGTTGGCCTCTACACCTGGTATTACGCCTTTAAAGGTCATTTTGGTGGGCTTAATCCTCGAGAGATCTATGCCCATTTTCTGCACTGTATCCTGGTAAAGCAGGTTCAGGCTGCTGCCGCAGTCCATAAGGACTCTAGTGAGATGAAATCCGTCAATAATTGGGTTTAGAACCAATGCAGCGAATCCGCCATGACGGGTGCTAGTGGGATGGTCCCTTCGATCAAAGGTGATCGGGCAGGATGACCATGGGTTGAACTTTGGGGCGATTGGCTCTACCGCGTATACGTCCCTTAACACGCGCTTCCGCTCCCTCTTGGGGATGTGGGTTGCGTATATCATGTTCACCATCCGCACTTGTGGGGGGAAACCCTTCTGTCCACTGTTGTTCGGCGGCCGGGGTCTTCGTCATCATCGCTATGCAGCCCCTTGTCGGTATTTTGGGCATTTAACTTGCCTACCTGCTTGAACACCCAACAATCCCTGTTGGTGTGATTGGCCGGATTTTCGGGGGTGCCATGTATCTGGCACAAGCGGTCGAGTATTCAGTCCAAACTGGACGGGCCCCTAGGATTTCTTTTGAATGGCTTTTTCCGCTGACCGGATTTATAGCCTCTGAATCCGGCATTAACTGCCGTATCCTCAGCATTGTCGCGGTTAATGCGGCGCTTCTGCTTGTTGCGACGCGACCTGCCACTATTGTCCCTGGTATCCGAATTACCAGGGTTCTTGGTCATATTGTTGCTACGAGCAAGCCAGCTGTCTTCTCCCGTGCAAAAGCGGGTCATGAGTGTCGTGAGTGCTGCCATAGATTTCGGCTTTTCCTGTCCAAGGTGCCGGACAAGCCACTCGTCACGGATATTGTGCTTGAAGGCTACTAGGGCCTCTGTGTCCGGACAATCGACTATTTGATTTTTCTTTGTTAGGAACCGTGTCCAGAATTGCCTGGCCGATTCCTCTGGCTGCTGAATTACGTGGCTTAGGTCATCGGCGTCTGGTGGTCGCACATAAGTGCCCTGGAAATTGTCGAGGAATGCGGCTTCCAGGTCCTCCCAACAACTGATTGATCCTGCTGGCAAGCTGTTAAGCCAATGCCGAGCTGGTCCTTTAAGCTTGAGTGGGAGATATTTGATGGCGTGGAGATCATCACCGCAGGCCATGTGGATATGAAGGAGATAATCCTTGATCCATACCACAGAATCTGTTGTGCCATCATATGATTCGATGTTTACGGGTTTGAAACCCTCGGGGATTTGATGATCCATTACTTCGTCTGTGAAGCATAGTGGGTGTGCGGCACCTCTGTACTAGGCTATATCATGACGTAGCTCCAATGATCTTTGTCTACTATGTTCGGCCCTACCGGATTTGTGTCCGGTGTGACGGTTACCGTCTCGAGTCGTGGGGCGCCCACGCGATCCATAGATCGATCTTGTTTGCCTTGCCTTGTCCTCCAACATATCTCGCAGGTCTGGCGCATTTTCCCGTGCCTTGGTACGGGGTGCGGCTTGAGTGGAGGGCCGAGAGGCCTCTCTGTCGCGGCCACGAGGTGGTCGGTCGGCCGTATCAAGTGCTGGTGATGTAGGTTTAAGTGCTTCCTCCTCTAATCGGGGTAGCAACCTGCGCTTTGGGTAGCTCTTGGAGGGGCGTTCGAGTTTATGCTCTTCGGCCGCAAGGACTTTAGTCCATCTGTCGACTAGCAAATCTTGATCAGCTCTAAGCTGTTGCTGTTTTTTCTTGAGGCTTCTTGCCGTGGCCATAAGCCTGCGTTGAAAACGCTCTTGCTCGATGGGATCCTCTGTCACGACGAATTCGTCGTCGTCGGGGCTTGCCTCGTCTTCGGAGGGAGGCATATAATTATCGTCCTCGACCTCTCTGTCTGCCGCTCTCTCATGAGGGCTGGCTTCTCCATCCTCCTGTGCTAAATCTTGCTGGAGGGGGTTTTCTTCGGCACTCTGCGGAGTATTATTATCTCCCATGCTGGAATCACCGTATTTGCTTTGGCGGGATTTTGAGCGGCGCTGCTGACGCCGGCACTTAGGCTGTTTCTTGGAGGGGTCGTCCTCCGCTATTCCATCGCCATCTCCTTCTTTTGGGGTGTCCACCATGTATATGTCATATGATGAGGTGGCTTTCCAGGGCCCAATAGGCGCTGGTTCTTCATCGTCTCCTGCATCGGCATCCATACCGTCGATGTCTTCGGAGTCGAAGTCGAGCATGTCGGTTAAATCGTCGACAGTGGCTACAAAGTGGGTGGTGGGTGGGCTTTGAATTTCTTCATCGTCCATATCCCAACCTTGCTGACCGTAGTCCGGCCAGGGCTCTCCTGATAAAGAGAGAGACTTTAGTGTCTTCAAAATATCACCGAAAGGCGAGTGCTGAAAGAAGTCTGCGGCAGTAAACTCCATGATCGGCGCCCAATCGGATTCGATCGGCAGGTGCGCGGAGGGTTCGGAGTCCGAAGAGGAGTCCGGCTCCTTGGATTCACGAGTCTCATGGAGTGCGGGGCTGGTGTTCGGCTCGATCGCCGTTGGGATCGCAGCCCCCGAGGCGGCGTCCAACTACCCATCCTCGATCGGCGCAGTTGGCTCCGAATTAAGGGTCGAAGTCGATGCGGGTGTGGCCTCCAGGGCACTGTTCGGTGGCAGAGCTAGATCATGCTCGTCGTGACAGTGTGGCGCGCTCGGTAGTGGCTCGAATCCATCGAAGATCAAGTCCCCGCGGATGTCAGCCGTGTAGTTTAAACTTCCAAATCTGACCTGACGGCCAGGGGCATAGCTTTCGATCTGCTCCAGATAGCCAAGTGAATTTGCCCGTAGTGCAAAGCCGCCGAAGACGAAGATCTGACCGGGGAGGAAGGTCTCACCCTGGACTGCATCGCTATTGATGATCGTAGGAGCCATCAAGCCTAACGGCGACGACATAGAGGAACTCTCAATCAAAGCACCAATGTCGGTGTCAAAACCGGCAGATCTCAGGTAGGGGGTCCCGAACTGTGCGTCTAGGACGGATGGTAACAAGAGGCAAGGGACACGAAGTATTACCCAGGTTCGGGCCCTCTTAATGGAGGTAAAACCCTACGTCCTGCTTGATTAATATTGATGATATGGGTAGTACAAGAGTAGATCTACCACGAGATCGGAGAGGCTAAACCCTAGAAGCTAGCCTATGGTATGATTGTTGTTTTGTATGTTGTCCTACGGACTAAAACCCTCCGGTTTATATAGACACCAGAGAGGGTTAGGGTTACACAAAGTCGGTTACAATGGTAGGAGATCTATATATCCGTATCGCCAAGCTTGCCTTCCACGCCAAGGAAAGTCCCTTCCGGACACGGGACGAATTCTTCAATCTTGTATCTTCATAGTCCAGGAGTCCGGCTGAAGGTATAGTCCGGCCATCCGGACACCCCCTAATCCAGGACTCCCTCAGGGGTCCTTCCCACACGACCCAGAAACCATCGGGGATATGATCTCCTGGCACACACGTTCGGCAAAATGAGGTCGTGTGCGACCAGCGAGCACTCAAATACGGAAATACGTACAGTAGAGCAAAAAACAATACAATTATACAGCGAAATTGTGTCCGGTCGCAAGTACATTCCACAAAGTCAGTCCCCGCTAAACGTTTCCGTTCGTATGCACATCCCACACAATCGCTCCAAGGAAAACGTTTCCGTTCATAGGTACAGCACACACAATTTTTCCCGTTAAATCGTTTGCATTATTGAATGTATCACACACGGTCCGTAGAAGAAACTGTGTGGCAAATTCTGTCCATCACACACAGTTTTTATGTGGTAAACGTTTGCGCAAGGTGGCCTAACGCAAACAGTTTTCAAGAGAAAGTCGTGTGTGATTTTTCATTGACCCAACACGGTTTATTCCTAGAAACTGTGTGCGTAGCCTGAGGTCATCGCCCACGGTATTTTTTCAACAACACGTTTGCAATAGCAAAACACAATTAGCAGGCTAATTATCTGATTATTCGTAATCCATTTATTAATCTAATTGACATTTCATATTAAGCACACAATATATTTCATTTCCATATTAAGGAAGCAGAATTTCATAATTGAAATACATCTGAGTACAACATGATATAGCTTCAGCACTCAGCTACCCCATTACACAACTGCACCAGCAGCAAGTTCCACATGCAACATGTAGAACCTTTTGAAATTAGCATCATAGACGGTATATAGACAGATGCATTTCATCTGGAAAACTGCTGAAGCGGAAGGTGAATATTGAGCCTTCATTCATGTTGAAGGTCTTTGCAACTTTAGGCCAGTGCCTGTGGATGATTGACTGTCCGTCCTTCGTCCTCTTCAGGAACACTTCAATATTGAACCGTGGGTGTTTTATGAAAACCTTCCTCGCCTCCTGACCATAGTGGTGGTTTGAGAGGTAATCATTAGTGAATTGCTTTGGAAAGGCCTGAAAACAAGGATGTGCATAAATATATTCTCTATATTGGAAATGGGGCAAAGGAATAAAAACAGGCAAGCTATAATAGTTGGTTCCATCTTGTAGTGAACTGATGTCTTCTTCATTGTGCAGACAAATATCTTGTTGTTTTTTGTTGCTAATTTCTTTATCCTAACAATCTTTCTGAGTTTCTTGATTTGATTGATATTCATGGACAACTCATTTCCCCATATGCAAAAGGGTCGAACAGTGTGTCAAAACCTATGACAACAGGACCTACATGTGCAAGACCAAATTGTTAAAAACCAAAATATTAGAATGGTTCCTGCAATTGTACAATAATGTGCTATTAGACAACGGACCATGCATGTGCTAACCTCGATTGTAAACCTCACTGCTTCCCATTGTTTCCCTGCAACACATATAAGGTAGTTAGTCATCAGGTTAAGTAAGGGTCCGCATGCTATCAGTAAGATATGTTGATGAAAAATAAGCACATTGCAGATTCATCAGATTAATTGAAGCCACATGGAAAACCCATTTACCCAAACCAAGCATGATTGAGAACTAGGAAATATAGCACTTGTATATGTTTCTCATTTATCAAGTGCAGCCAAATTCGATTTATTCCTCACATGCACAACAATACAAAATTCTACCCACGACAATAGGACATCGCATTGCAGAATTGAACCAAGTAGTTAACTAAACACCACAACAAATGAACCAAAAATGAACTGAGCACCACATTGCACAATATAACATACTCCTAATAGAAGATCAGAGAATTAACTAAACAGTTAACTACAGCCAGTTGTAGCAATTGTATTTGTTTCTCATGTATTTACTACATCCAAATTCAGTTTATTCCTCACATGGTATACAATAACAGAATGCACCCTCAATTTTGTAAAGATAAATTCGATTTATTTCTCACATGGAAGACAAAACAAAATTGCAGCCTGAAGAATTGAACATCACATTTGCAGAATTGAACCAAACAGTTAACTAAAGACGACAACTAATTAACAAAACAGTTAATAAGTGAGCACCACACTGCACGACATATAGACCATATACACTAGAGCAATAGATTGCATGGTGAAATTAGATAGCACAATTCACTAGAATTTGTGAAGGAAAGGCAGGAGAACACACGCAACGGGTAAACCGACCATGCTTAACCGGCGTAGCTAGCAATTGGCAAGGTGCTCCTTCAAGATCTGGGGGTCGGCATGAATGGCAGCCATCGCGACCTCATTCGCGCGTGCGGCCTCGATTTGCTTCTCCGCTGCCAAATGCTCCTTGAGGTCCTGGCTATATTGTGTGCACCATCGTTTAGGCCGACGCTTTTTTGGTGGAGGGGTCGGTGATTTGGGTGGAAGGTTGATACGTCTCCAACGTATCTACTTTTCCAAACACTTTTGCCCTTGTTTTGGACTCTAACTTGTATGATTTGAATGGAATTAACACGGACTGACGCTGTTTTCAGCAGAATTGCCATGATGTTGTTTTATGTGCAGAAAACAAAAGTTCTCGGAATTGCTTGAAACTCCATGGGAAATCTTACAATAAATAATAAAAAATCCTCGCCAAAGATGAAGACCAGGGGGCCCACACCCTTCTCATGAGGGTGGGGGCGCCCCCCTAGGGCGCGCCCCCTACCTCATGGGCCCCCTGGAAGACCCCCGACTCCAACTCCAACTCTATATAACTGCTTTCGGGGAGAAAAAATAGGAGAGAAGAAATCATCGCGTTTTACGATATGGAGCTGCCACCAAGCCCTAAAACCTCTCGGGAGGGCTGATCTGGAGTCCGTTCGGGGCTCCGGAGAGGGGGATTCGTCGCCGCCGTCATCATCAACCATCCTCCATCACCAATTTCATGATGCTCACCGCCGTGCGTGAGGAATTCCATCGTAGGCTTGCTGGCCGGTGATGGGTTGGATGAGATTTATCATGTAATCAAGTTAGTTCCGTTAGGGTTTGATCCCTAGTATCCACTATGTTCTGAGATTGATGTTGCTATGACTTTGCTATGCTTAATGCTTGTCACTAGGGCCCGAGTGCCTTGATTTTAGATCTGAACCTATTATGTTTTCATCAATATATGAGAGTTCTTGATCCTATCTTGCAAGTCTATAGTCACCTATTATGTGTCATGATCCGTTAACCCCGAAGTGACAATAATCGGGATACTTACCGGTGATGACCGTAGTTTGAGGAGTTCATGTATTCATTATGTGCTAATGCTTTGTTCCGGTTCTCTATTAAAAGGAGGCCTTAATATCCCTTAGTTTCCATTAGGACCCGGCTGCCATGGGAGGGTAGGAGAAAAGATGTCATGCAAGTTCTTTTCCATAAGCACGTATGACTATATTCGGAATACATGCCTACATTACATTGACGAATTGGAGCAAGTTTTGTGTCGCCCTATGTTATGACTATTACATGATGAACCGCATCCGGCATAATTATCCAACATTGATCCGATGCCTATGAGCTTTCCATATACTGGTTTATGCTTATTTACTTTCCCGTTGCTATTGTTACAATCACTACAAAATACCAAAAACATTACTTTGCTTTCATTACTCTTTTGTTACCGTTACCATCACTATCATATTACTTTGCTACTAAACACTTTGCTGCAGATACTAAGTTTCTAGGTGTGGTTGAATTGACAACTCAGCTACAAATACTTGAGAATATTCTTTTGCTCCCCTTGTGTCTAATCAATAAATTTGGGTTGAATACTCTACCCTCGAAAGCTATTGCGATCCCCTATACTTATGGGTTATCAGGACTAATTTCTGGCGCCATTGCCAGGGAGCATAGCTCTATTCTTTGAGTCACTTGGGATTTATATCTGCTGGACACTATGAAGAACTTGAGAGATCCAAAGACCAAGATCTATCCCTCAACTACGAGGGGAGGTAAGGAACTGCCATCTAGCTCTGCACTTGATTCACCTTCTGTTATGAGTAAGCTTGCGACACCTACACCTACTTCTGCTATTCATTCTGATATGTTGCATGTTATTGATGATGCTACTTCTGTTGGAAATATGCCCTAGAGGCAATAATAAATTGGTTATTATTATATTTCCTTGTTCATGATAATAGTTTATTATCCATGCTAGAATTGTATTGATAGGAAACTCAGATACATGTGTGGATACATAGACAACAACATGTCCCTAGTAAGCCTCTAGTTGACTAGCTCGTTGATCAATAGATGGTTACGGTTTCCTGACCATGGATATTGGATGTCGTTGATAACGGGATCACATCATTAGGAGAATGATGTGATGGACAAGACCCAATCCTAAGCCTAGCACAAAGATCATGTAGTTCGTATACTAAAGCTTTTCTAATGTCAAGTGTCATTTCCTTAGACCATGAGATTGTGCAACTCCCGGATACCGTAGGAGTGCTTTGGGTGTGCCAAACATCACAACGTAACTGGGTGGCTATAAAGGTACACTACAGGTATCTCCGAAAGTGTCTGTTGGGTTGGCACGAATCGAGACTGGGATTTGTCACTCCGTGTAAACGGAGAGGTATCTCTGGGCCCACTCGGTAGGACATCATCATAATGTGCACAATGTGATCAAGGAGTTGATCACGGGATGATGTGTTACGGAACGAGTAAAGAGACTTGCCGGTAACGAGATTGAACAAGGTATCGGGATACCGACGATCGAATCTCGGGCAAGTATCATACCGCTAGACAAAGGGAATTGTATACCGGATTGATTGAATCCTTGACATCGTGGTTCATCCGATGAGATCATCGTGGAGCATGTGGGAGCCAACATGGGTATCCAGATCCCGCTATTGGTTATTGACCGGAGAGATGTCTCGGCCATGTCTACATGACTCCCGAACCCGTAGGGTCTACACACTTAAGGTTCGATGACGCTAGGGTTATAGGGAAAGTATGTACGCGGTTAACGAATGTTGTCTGGAGTCCTGGATGAGATCCCGGACATCACGAGGAGTTCCGGAATGGTCTAGAGGTAAAGATTTATATATGGGAAGTCCTGTTTTGGTCACCGGAAAAGTTTCGGGTGCTATCTGTAACGTACCGGGACCACCGGGAGGGTCCCGGGGGTCCACCAGGTGGGGCTACCTGCCCCAGTGGGCTGCTTGGGCCAAGTGTGAGAGGGGACCAGCCCCAGGTGGGCTGGTGCGCCCCCCCCCCACCAGGGCCCAAGGCGAAGAGAGAAGGGAAAAAGGAGAAACCCTAGGCTCAGATGGGCCTAAGGCCCACCTAGTGGTGCGCCCCCCCTCTCTCCCCCCTTGGCCCCCCCCTAGATGGGATCTAGGGCTGGCCGCCACCCCTAGGGGTGGAAACCTAGGTGGGGGCGCAGCCCCTCCCCTCCCCCTGTATATACTTGAGGTTTTGGGCTGCCATACACACGAAAACATCTCCTTGGCGCAGCCCTACCCCCCTCCCTCCTCGTCTCTCGTAGTGCTTGGCGAAGCCCTGCTGGAGTCCCGCGCTCCTCCACCACCACCACGCCATCGTGCTACTGCTGGATCGAGTCTTCCCAACCTCTCCTTCTCCCCTTGCTGGATCAAGGCGTAGGAGACGTCACCGGGCTGTACGTGTGTTGAACACGGAGGTGCCGTCAGTTCGGCACTAGGATCATCGGTGATTTGGATCACGACGAGTACGACTCCATCAACCCCGTTCACTTGAACGCTTCCGCTTAGAGATCTACAAGGGTATGTAGATGCACTCTCCTTCCCTCGTTGGTAGACTTCTCCATAGATTGATCTTGGTGATGCGTAGAAAATTTTGAATTTCTGCTACGTTCCCCAACAGTGGCATCATGAGCTAGGTCTATGCGTAGTTTCTATGCACGAGTAGAACACAAAGTAGTTGTGGGCGTTGATTTTGTTCAATATGCTTACCGTTAGTAGTCCAATCTTGATTCGGTGGCATTGTGGGATGAAGCGGCCCGGACCGACCTTACACGTACTCTTACGTGAGACTGGTTCCACCGACTGACATGCACTAGTTGCATAAGGTGGCTAGCGGGTGTCTGTCTCTCCCACTTTAGTCGGATCGGATTCGATGAAAAGGGTCCTTATGAAGGGTAAATAGCAATTGGCATATCACGTTGTGGTTTTTGCGTAGGTAAGAAACGTTCTTGCTAGAAACCCATAGCAGCCACGTAAAACATGCAAACAACAATTAGAGGACGTCTAACTTGTTTTTGCAGGGTATGCTATGTGATGTGATATGGCCAAGAAGAATGTGATGAATGATATGTGATGTATGAGATTGATCATGTTCTTGTAATAGGAATCACGACTTGCATGTCAATGAGTATGACAACCGGCAGCAGCCATAGGAGTTGTCTTATTTTATTTATGACCTGTGTGTCAACATAAACGTCATGTAATTACTTTACTTTATTGCTAAAGCGTTAGCCATAGTAGTAGAAGTAATAGATGACGAGACAACTTCAAGAAGACACGATGATGGAGATCATGATGATGGAGATCATGGTGTCATGCCGGTGACAACGATGATCATGGAGCCCCGAAGATGGAGATCAAACGGAGCAAAATGATATTGGCCATATCATGTCACTATTTGATTGCATGTGATGTTTATCATGTTTTACATCTTATTTGCTTAGAACGACGGTAGCTTAAATAAGATGATCCCTCACTAAAATTTCAAGAAAGTGTTCCCCCTAACTGTGCACCGTTGCGAAGGTTCGTCGTTTCGAAGCACCACGTGATGATCGGGTGTGATAGATTCTAACGTTCGAATACAACGGGTGTAAGCCAGATTTACACACGCAATACACTTAGGTTGACTTGACGAGCCTAGCATGTACATACATGGCCTCGGAACGCGGAAGACTGAAAGGTCGAACATGAGTCGCAAAGAAGATACGATCAACATGAGATGTTCACCGTTGATGACTAGTCCGTATCACGTGATGATCGGACACGGCCTAGTCGATTCGGATCATGTTTCACTTAGATGACTAGAGGGATGTCTATCTGAGTGGGAGTTCATTAAATAATTTGATTAGATGAACTCAATTATCATGAACATAGTCTAAATTGTCTTTGCAAATATGTTGTAGATAAATAGCTCACGTTGTAGCTCCCTGTTTCAATATGTTCCTAGAGAAAAATTAAGTTGAAAGATATTGTAAGCAATGATGCGGACTAGATCCGTAGTCCGAGGAGTGTCCTCACTGCTACACAGAAGGCTTACGTCTTTGATGCACCGCTCGATGTGCAAACCCCTACAACGTCGTCTGTGGATGTTGTGAACACCTGACAGACACGTCCTGATGACTACTTGATAGTTTAGTGCACCATACTTTACTGCTTAGAATCGGGATTCAAATGACGTTTTGAACGCCATAAGACATATGAGATGTTCAAAGAGATGAAATTGGGATTTCAGGCTCATGCCCGTGTTGAGAGGTATGAGACATCTGACAAGTTCTTTTGCCAACAGGATGGAGGAGAATAGCTCAGCTAGTGAGCATGTGCTCAGAATGTCTGGGTGCAACAATCACTTAAATCAAGTGGGAGTTAAACTTCCGGATAAGATAGTGATTGATAGAGTTCTCTAGACACTATCACTAAGCTACTAGATCTTCGTGATGAACTATGACATGCAAGGGATGGAGTTGATCCCAGAGCTGTTCGCGGTGCTTAAGACCGCAAAAGGTAGAAATCAAGAAGGAGCATCAAGTGTTGATGGTTTAACAAGACCACTGGGTTCAAGAAGGGCAAGGGCTAGAAGGGAAACTTCATGGATCGCAAACCAGTTGCCACTCTAGTGAAGGAACCCAAGGTTGAACCCAAACTCAAGACTAAGTGCTTGTATTGTAAGGGGAACGGTCACTGGTAGCGGAATTACCCCAAATGCATGGTAGATAAGAAGGCTGGCAACTTCAACAAAGTATATACATGTTATTAATGTGTACCTCGCTAGTACTCCTGGTAGCACCTGGGTATTGGATACCGGTTCAGTTGCTATTATTGGTGACTTGAAGCAAAAGCTACGGACTAAATGGAGACTGGCTAAGGGCGAGGTGACGATGTGTGTTGGAAGTGTTTCCAAAGTTGATGAGATCACCATCGCACGCTCCATCTGCCTTCGGGATTAGTATTGAACCTAGATAAATGTTATTAGGTGTCTACGTTGAGCATGAATATGATTAGATCATGTTCATTGCAATACGGTCATTCATTTAAGTTAGAGAATAATGGTTATTCTGTTTACATGAATGATACCTTTCATGGTCATGCACCCTATGTGAATGGTTCATTGAATCTCGGTCGTGGCAATACACATGTTCACGCCAAAAGATGTAGAGTTAATAATGATAGTACCACTTTCTTGTGGCACTGCCGCTTAGGTCATATTGGCGTAAGATGCATGAAGAAACTCCATATCGATGGATGTTTGGAGTCACTTGATTTTGAATCGCTTGACACATGCGAGCCATGCCTCATGGGCAGGATGACTAAGACCCCGTTTTCAGGTACAATGAAACGGGCAAGTGACTTGTTGGAAATCATACATGCAGATGTGTGTGATCCAATGAGAATTGGAGCGTGCGGTGGATATCGCTATTTTCTCATCTTCACTGATGATTTGAGTAGATATAGGTATATTTACTTAATGAAGCACAAGTCTGAAACGTTTGAAAAGTTCAAGCGATTTCAGAGTGGAGTTAAGAATCATCATAACAAGAAGATAAAATTCCTACGATCTGATCAATGAGAATATCTGAGTTATGAGTTTGGCAAACACTTAAGACATTATGGAATTGTTTCATAGTTGAAGCCACCTGGAACACCAAAAGGTAATGGTGTGTCCGGACGTCGTAATCGAACCCTATGAGATATGGTGCGATCTATGATGTCTCTTACCAATCTACCATTTTCATTTTGAGGTTATGCGTTAGAGACAGCTGCATTCACTTTAGATAGGGCACCATCTAAGTCCGTTGAGACGACGAATGAACATTGGTTTGGCAAGAAACCAAAGTTGTCGTTTCTTAACGTTTGGGGATGTGATGCTTAAGGCTTCAGCCGGAGAAGCTCGAACCCAAAAGTGGACAAACACATCTTCATAGGATACCCAAAGGTGACAAGTTGGGTATACCTTCTATCTCAGATCCGAGGGCAAATTGTTTGTCGCTAAGAACGGGTCCTTTCTCGAGAAGGAGTTTCTCTCGAAAGAATTGAGTGGGAGGAAGATAGAACTTGATGAGGTTGTCAAACCTTTACTTCAACCAGAGAGTGATGCAACATAGAAAGATGTTTTCTGTGGAGCCTACGTCTGTTGAATAGGAAGTTAATGATAGTGATCATGAAGCTTCGGATCAAGTTGGTATCGAACCTCGTAGGTCGACAAGGATATGTACTACTCCTAAGTGGTACGGTAATCCTGTCTTAGATATCATGTTGTTAGACAACAATGAACCTACGATCTATGGAGAAGCGGTGGTGGGCCCGTATTCCGACAAATGGTTAGAAGCCATGAAATCCGAGATAGGATCCATATATCAGAACAAAGTATGGACTTTGGTGGACTTGCCCGATGATCGGCAAGCCATTGAGATAAATGGGTCTTTAAGAAGAAGACAGACGTGGGCGGTAATGTTACCGTCTATGAAGCTCTACTTGTGGGAAAGAGTCTTTTCAGAAGTTCAAGGAGTTGACTACGATGAGAATTTCTCACCCGTAGCGATGCTTAAGTCCGTCGGAATCATGATAGCATTAGCTGTATTTTTCAATTATAAAATCTTATAGATGGATGTCAAAACAAGTTCTCTTACCAGTTTTTGTAAGAAAAGTTGTATGTGATACAATAAAAGGTTTTGATGATCCTAAGGATGCTAAAAGGTATGCTGGCTCCAGCAATCCTTCTATGGACTAGAGCAAGCATCTCGGAATCGGAATATATGTTTTGATGGAGTGATCAAAGCTTTTAGGTTTATACAATGTTTGCTAGAAACTTGTATTTACAAGAAAGTGAGTGGGAGCACTACAACATTTCTGATAAGTATATGTGGATGACATATTGTTGATCCAAATAATGTAGAATTTCTGGAAAGCATAAACGGTTTGTTTGAAGAGTGATTTTCAAAGGAAGACCTGGATAAAGCTGCTTACATATTGGGCATCAAGATCTATAGAGATAGATCAAGACGCCTAATGATACTTTCAAAGAATGCACACCTTGACATGTTTTTGAAGGAGTTCAAAATAGATCAGTCAAGGAAGGGGTTCTTACCTGAGTTGTAAGGTGTGAAGTTGAGTAAGACTCAAAGATTGACCACGGCAGAAGCAAGAGGAAGGACGAAGGTCGTCGCCTATGATCCTGTCGTAGGCTCTATACGGTATGCCATGCTGAGTACCACACCTGATGTGTGCCTTGCCACATGTCTGGCAAGAGGGTACAAAGGTGATCTAGGAGTAGATCACCAGATAGCGGTCAAAATTGTCCTTAGAGGAATAAGGAAATGTTTCTCGGTTATGGAGGTGATAAAGAGTTCGACATAAAGAGTTACGTCGATGCAACCTTGACACCTATCCAGATAGCTCTGAGTAGAGATACCAGATACGTATAATGGAGCAATAATTTGGAATAGCTCCAAGTGGAACGTGGTAGCAGCATCTACGATATAAAGTTTTGCGAAATACATAGGGATCTGAATGCGGCAAGACCCGTTGACTACAACCTCTCTCACAAGCATAACATGATCAAACCCAGAACTCTTTGAGTGTTTATCACATAGCGATGTGAACTAGATCATTGAGTCTAGTAGACTCTTGGATGTTGGTCAGATGGCGATGTGACCTGTGAGTGTTAATCACATGGCGATGTGAACTAGATTATTGACTCTAGTGCAAGTGGGAGACTGTTGGAAATATGCCCTAGAGGCAATAATAAATTGGTGATTATTATATTTCCTTGTTCATGATAATCGGTTATTATCCATGCTTGAATTGTATTGATAGGAAACTCAGATACATGTGTGGATACATAGACAACAACATGTCCCTAGTAAGCCTCTAGTTGACTAGCTCATTGATCAATAGATGGTTACGGTTTCCTGACCATGGACATTGGAAGTCGTTGATAACGGGATCACATCATTAGGAGAATGATGTGATGGACAAGACCCAATCCTAAGCCAAGCACAAAGATCGTGTAGTTCGTATGCTAAAGCTTTTCTAATGTCAAGTGTCATTTCCTTAGACCATGAGATTGTGCAACTCCCGGATACCGTAGGAGTGCTTTGGGTGTGCCAAATGTCACAACGTAACTGGGTGGCTATAAAGGTACACTACATAAAGTGTCTGTTGGGTTGGCACGAATCGAGACTGGGATTTGTCACTCCGTGTAAACGGAGAGGTATCTCTGGGCCCACTCGGTAGGACATCATCATAATGTGCACAATGTGATCAAGGAGTTGATCATGGGATTGTGTGTTACGGAACGAGTAAAGAGACTTGCCGGTAACGAGATTGAACAAGGTATCGGGATACCGACGATCGAATCTCGGGCAAGTATCGTACCGCTAGACAAAGGGAATTGTATACGGGATTGATTGAATCCTTGACATCGTGGTTCATCCGATGAGATCATCGTGCAGCATGTGGGAGCCAACATGGGTATCCAGATCCCGCTATTGGTTATTGACCGGAGAGATGTCTCGGCCATGTCTGCATGACTCCCGAACCCGTAGGGTCTACACACTTAAGGTTCGATGATGCTAGGGTTATAGGGAAAGTATGTACGCGGTTAACGGATGTTGTTCGGAGTACCGGATGAGATCCCGAACATCACGAGGAGTTCCGGAATGGTCCGGAGGTAAAGATTTATATATGGGAAGTCCTGTTTTGGTCACCGGAAAAGTTTCGGGTGCTATCGGTAACGTACCGGGACCACCGGGAGGGTCCCGGGGGTCCACCAGGTGGGGCTACCTGCCCAAGAGGGCTGCGTGGGCCAAGTGTGAGAGGGGACCAGCCCCAGGTGGGCTGGTGCGCCCCCCACCAGGGCCCAAGGCGAAGAGAGAAGGGGAAAAGGGGAAACCCTAGGCTTAGATGGGCCTGAGGCCCACCTAGTGGTGCGCCCCCCTCTCTCCCCCCTTGGCCGCCCCCTAGATGGGATCTAGGGCTGGCCGCCACCCCTAGGGGTGGAAACCTAGGTGGGGGCGCAGCCCCTCCCCTCCCCCTGTATATACTTGAGGTTTTGGGCTGCCATACACACGAAAACATCTCCTTCTTGGCGCAGCCCTACCCCTCTCCCTCCTCGTCTCTCGTAGTGCTTGGCGAAGCCCTGCTGGAGTCCCGTGCTCCTCCACCACCACCACGCCGTCATGCTGCTGCTGGATGGAGTCTTCCTGACCTCTCCTTCTCCCCTTGCTGGATCAAGGCGTAGGAGACGTCACCGGGCTGTACGTGTGTTGAACACGGAGGTGCCGTCCGTTCGGCACTAGGATCATCGGTGATTTGGATCACGACGAGTACGACTCCATCAACCCCGTTCACTTGAACGCTTCCGCTTAGCGATCTACAAGGGTATGTAGATGCACTCTCCTTCCCCTCGTTGCTAGATTACTCCATAGATTGATCTTGGTGATGCGTAGAAAATTTTGAATTTCTGCTACGTTCCCCAGCAACTTCTGCTATGCATGATACTTATGATGAAACTACCTCTATGCCTGATACTACTATGCCACTTGGTGATTTTCTAGAGGAACGACTTGCAAGGGCTAGAGAGATTGAAAATATTGAATCTGATTATGAAGATGAAAGTGATGATGAAGAATCACTTGTTATTCCTGAGGGTTATTTATTTGATCAAGATGCTTCTTTAGCTATTTTAGCCTGCAAACACAGATATGAACTCAAAAGGTTATTAGCTAAATGGAATAAGCAATCTCCAAATGCTAGGATGAGACCTAACCCTGCTTTTGCTACTTCACCTATATGTGTTGCTGATAAGGATTATGAATTCTCTGTTGATCCTGATATAGTTACTTTGGTTGAATCTGATCCTTTTCATGGTTATGAATCTAAAACTGTTGTAGCACATCTTACTAAATTAAATGATATAGCCACCCTGTTCACTAATGATGAGAGATCTCGCTACTTTTATATCCTTAAAATATTTCCGTTCTCATTAAAGGGTGATGCTAAGATATGGTTTAATTCTCTTGATCCTGGTTGTGTGCGTAGTCCCCGGGATATGATTTATTACTTCTCTGCTAAATATTTCCCTTCTCATAAGAAACAAGCTGCTTTAAAGGAAATATACAACTTTGTGCAAATTAAAGAAGAGAGTCTCCCACAAGCTTGGGGGAGGCTTCTCAAGTTACTTAATGCTTTGCCTGATCATCCTCTTAAGAAAAATGAAATACTCGATATCTTTTATAATGGACTAATCGATGCTTCCAGAGATTACCTCGATAGTTGTGCTGGTTCTCTTTTCAGGGAAAGAACACCGGATGAAGTTGAAATCTTACTGAATAATATGTTGACAAATGAAAATAATTGGGCACCTCTTGAGCCAGCTCTTGCTCCAACTAATGATCCTATTCCTAAACCAACTCCGAAGAAGAGAGGTGTTCTATTTCTCAGTCCTGAAGATATGCAAGAGGCAAAGAAATCTATGAAAGAAAAAGGTATTAAAGCCGAAGATGTTAATAATTTACCTCCTATTAAAGAAATACATGGTCTCAATTTACCGCCTGATGAAGAAATATATGATCTTAATCCTTTATTTATTGAAGAACCTCCAGACCTCGATAACCCGACACAGGTAGTAAAGGTAAATTCTCTCTATAGATATGATAAAGATGAAATCCCTCCTACTAAAATTGCTAGTCAATGCTTGGATGAGTTTGTTAATTTTATGTTTAAGCAAGAAGACTTCAATGCTTATTTTGATAGACAATTAAAACAAGATGCTGATATGATTAAATACTTGGGTGATTATATGGCTAAAATTAGAGGTGAACTTAAACTTGTTAGAAAACATGCTTCTATGGTTACCACTCAAGTAGAACAAGTACTTAAAGCTCAAAAAGAATTGCTCAATGAGATGAATAGTAAGAAAAATATTTATGTTGTTAAACTGGCTACTAGAACTGGTAGAATGACTCAGGAACCTTTGTATCCTGAAGGCCGCCCTAAGAGAATTGAGCAAGATTCTCAGAGAAATAAAATTGATGCACCTAGTTCTTCTAAAAAGAAGAAAAAGAAAAATGATAGAACTATGCAAACTTCTAGCGAACCTATTGCTGAACCACCTGATAATCCAAATGATATTTCTATTTCTGATGCTGAAACTCAATCTGGTAATGAACATGAACCTAATGAAAATGTTAATGATGATGTTCATAATATTGCTAAACCTAGTAATGATAATGATACAGAAATTGAACCTGCTATTGATCTTGATAACCCACAATCAAAGAATCAACGTTATGATAAGAAATACTTTGTTGCTAGGAAATATGGTAATGAAATAGAACCTTGGGTTCAGAAACCCATGCCTTTTCCTCCCAAACCATCCAAGAAAAAAGATGATGAGGATTTTGAGCGCTTTGCTGAAATGATTAGACCTATAGTTTTGCGTATGCGATTGACTGATATACTCAAACAAATCCTTATGCTAAGTACATAAAAGATATTATTACAAATAAAAGAAAGATACCGGAAGCTGAAATTTCCACCATGCTTGCTAATTATACTTTTAAGGGTGGAATACCAAAGAAACTTGGAGATCCAGGAGTACCTACTATACCATGCTCCATTAAAAGAAACTATGTTAAAACTGCTTTATGTGATCTTGGAGCCGGTGTTAGTGTTATGCCTCTCTCTTTATATCATAGACTTGATTTGAATAAGTTGACACCTACTAAAATATCTTTTTTAAATGGATGATAAATTAACTGCTATACCTGTCGGTATTTGTGAGGATGTGTCTGTTGTGGTTGCAAACGTTACTATTTTAACGGACTTTGTTATTCTTGATATTCTCGAGGATGATAGTATGTCTATTATTCTTGGAAGACCTTTTCTTAATACTGTAGGGGCTGTTATTGATTGCAACAAAGGCAATGTCACTTTTCATGTTAATGGTAATGAGCATACGGTACACTATCCGAGGAAACAACCTCAAGTTCATAGTATCAATTCTATCGGAAAAATTCCATCGATTATATTTGGAGGTTCTGAATTTCCTCTTCCTACTGTCAAGAAGAAATATGATATACTTATTATTGGGGATGTGCATATCCCTGTTGAGGTAACCTAGTGTTATTTGAAATTTCTCTGGTTTCATGTCAATCGGAATGGGTTTGTTAACAAGACTTGATCAACCTTGTTAGTGGATTCCTTTTGACGAGCATGAGATGGATGAAACTAGAAGCACAACCTTATGTACCCTCTCTATACTTTATGTTATTTAGTTGAAATAAAACAAAATAAATAATTTTATGTCTGTTACCTGATTATCCGTGCAATATAAAAATACCTCAAAAATAAAAGTTCTCCAAATGCCCTGAAAATTAAATATGATTTTTTTAGAATATTTGAGGATTTATGGAACAAAGAACACATCAGGGGGGCCAACCACCTTGCCACAAGGGTGGAGGGCGCGCCCCCTGCCTCGTGGGCCCATGGTGGCCCTCCTCCACTTATTCTTTCAGCCACACACTTCATCTTCCTCCCCCAAACACGAAAAACCAGCTCAAACCCGAGTCCAAGCTCGTTTTGCTACCATTTTCGATCTCCTTGCTCAAAGCACCTCTCACAAATTTGCTTGGGGAGATTGTTCCTTGGTATGTGACTCCTCCATTGGTCCAATTAGTTTTTGTTCTAGTGCTTTATTCATTGCAAATTTGTATTGCTTAGGTGACCCTGTTCTTGAGCTTGCATGTCAAATTTATATGGTCAAGAGTAGTTTTGATGCATGTTATAGGCTCTAGGCACTTGTAGGAGTAGTTGCTATCAATATTATTGAGTTTGGTTTACTTTTATTTTGAAGTTACTAAAATTTCAGAATTTTTCAGAAAATGATGAGGAGATTATTGAGGGGCTCATCGAGCCAAAGCTCGAAGGAAAAGGCACCAAAGCCTAAGTATAATTTGCCGTGCACCGCGGAGGTTCGGGCGTGTGAATAGCCTTCTGAGGATTTCTTTAGAGCAGCCGGGATTTATGAAGATTTTCATGAGTTGGCTCATAATTCAGGCCTCACCTCTTTCCTCCACGACCAATGTGATCAGTATCTCTTACTCACAAATACCTTTGTGCAAAATTTTCATTTTCATTCTAGGAACTCACCACCTACGGTGGAGTTACATTTATATGATGAGCATAAGGAGATGTCACTTTATGATTTCTGTCGGATTTGTTTAGTCCCTTTTTGGGGCAAGACAGAAGAACCACATCATGATGATGTGGAGGGATTTATTAGTACTATCACTGTAGGGGAAACTAGGAAGGTTTCCGATGCACGAATCACTAGCATACATTTTCCTGTCTTACATTACGTTGCATTATTTGCTAGTCATTGCTTAATTGGTCGCGGAAACTGTGGAAACCTTAGTATCCCTGATATTATTATTTTGCTCCAAGGTTTATACAGTGATAACACTTTTAGTATGGGCGGCATTATTGCTAGATGGTTAAGTATGAACCGTACTAAGGGTCCCATCTTTGGAGGCATCTATGCTTCACGCCTAGCTGCACATTTTAACATACCTATTAGGCATGCTGAGAAGGAAGAAAAAGTGATGCCTCGTGTTTATTTAGATTATAAAAGTATGGTGGCACATGATTTTATTGTTAAGAATAGGGCAGGAGAGCTTAAATATCAATTGTTCTTTAATAAACATCATCCTGAGACTATTACCTTGCCTGCTCCTGCTTTGTTTGATTTGACTGTAGGCAAGTACCTTGTTCCGTTGACGGCTATCCACGCCTACCGGAACCCTGTACCAGCCGAGGAGCCAGAACCGGAACCACAATTTGATCCTTCACGACAGTCTAACTATCAGTGGGATCCGGAGATGATTGCCAGCCAGTGGCAATCGGAGCCTTCTTCTTCCTCATCACAATACAACCCCAACAACTATTATTATGGATATCAGCCAGGCCAGCCATGGCCATAGACCAACTTAGGCCAAAAGCCTAAGCTTGGGGGAGTACGTATTTCTCACCGACATTACATTTATGTTCACACACACTCATTGCGAGATGTCGGTGCTCATACTTTTTCATTGTATCATCCATGCTAGTTTATTTTCTTTTATACTTTCTTCTTGTGTGTTTAATAAACCTTAAGAAAAACCAAAAAAATTATTTGTAGCTTTTAATTAATTTACTTTCCATGCTATAGTAGTAATTAAAAAGAAAACCCAAAAATATTTCTTGTTCTTCTTTTGCTTGTTGGGAGCTTTCCCGTGTAAATAGTTTTATTTCTTTTCTTTTCTTTGGGGGTCAGTAGGAGAAGACCTTGATTAAATTGTTGAAGTGGCTCTTATATGCATTAATTTTTATCTGACAAAAGAGCCCATATTGCCTTGTCTTCTCCTGTTTATTGAATGCTCGCAGATTCCAGCTTAGTCCAATGCACGTGCACTCTTATTATTATTCACATCGTTCGGTCGTGCAAGTGAAAGGCAATTATGATGATATATGATGGATTGACTGAGATGAAAAAAGCTGGTACGAACTCGACCTCTTTTGTTTTTGTAAATATGATGAGTTCATCGTTCTTGATTCAGCTTGTTATGAATAAACATATTTGCAATGACAATTAGAGATCATAGTTGCTTATGCCATGCTTGATTAGCTATGAGTTATAATGGTTTACCTTGCGTGCCAACATGCTATTAAAATGGTTATGATGTGGTATGATAGGGTGGTATCCTCCTCTGAATGATTTAAGTGACTTGACTTGGCACATGTTCACGCATGTAGTTGAAACAAATCAACATAGCCTTCACGATATTTATGTTCATGGTGGATTATATCCTACTCATGCTTGCATCCAATGTTTATTAATTTTAATGCATGTACATGGCTGTTGTCGCTCTCTAGTTGGTCGCTTCCCAGTCTTTTGCTAGCCTTCACCGGTACTAAGCGGGAATACTGCTTGTGCACCCAAACTCCTTAAACCCCAAAGTTATTCCACATGAGTCCACTATATCTTCCTATATGCGGTATCTACCTGCCGTTCCAAGTAAAATTTGTATGTGCCAAACTCTAAACCTTCAAATAATCATCATGTTTTGTATGCTCGAATAGCTCATGTATCAACTAGGGTTGTCTATATCTTCCATGTTAGGCGGGTTACTCTCAAGAGGAGTGGACTCCGCTCCTCACTCACGAGATAAAGGGCTGGTCACCGGGATGCCCAGTCCCATGCTTTATGCAAACTAAATCAAAATAATTGCAAACAAAACTCCCCCTGGGACCTGATGTATGTTGGAGGCACTCGTTGTTTCAAGCAAGCCATGGATTGATGCTTGTTGGTGGAAGGGGGAGTATAAACTTTACCATTCTGTTTGGAAACCACCTATAATGTGTGTAGCATGGAAGATATCGCCATCTCTTGGTTGTTATGTTGACAATGAAAGTATACCGCTCAAAATGTTATTCACCTCTATTTTAAAACTGAGCTCTGGCACCTCTACAAATCCCTGCTTCCCTCTGCGAAGGGCCTATCTATTTACTTTTATGTTGAGTCATCACCCTCTTATTAAAAATCACTAGCTGGAGAGTGCAGCTGTCATTTGCATTCATTACTGTTAATTTATATTGGGTGTGACTATGATTGGATCTCTTTTACCATGAATTACAATGTCTAGTCAGTCCTTGATCTTTAAAGGTGCTCTGCATTTATGTTTTGCGATCTCAGAAAGGGCTAGCGAGATACCATCTTGTTATATCATATTATGATTATTTTGAGAAAGTGTTGTCATCCGAGATTTATTATTATGGCTTGCTAGTTGATTATGTTATTGATATGAGTAATCATGAGACCTGAGAATTATTGCAAATGTGGTTAGTTATAATCTTTGCTGAAAACTTGAATGCTAGCTTGACATATTTACAACAACAAGACAAAATAGAGTTTGTAAAAGTTTTTCTTTATTTATTTCAGTTTGTCAACTGAATTGCTTGAGGACAAGCAAGGGTTTAAGCTTGGGGGAGTTGATACGTCTCCAACGTATCTACTTTTCCAAACACTTTTGCCCTTGTTTTGGACTCTAACTTGTATGATTTGAATGGAACTAACCCGGACTGACGCTGTTTTATGTGCAGAAAACAAAAGTTCTCGGAATGACCTGAAACTCCATGGGATATCTTATAATAAATAACAAAAAAATCCTCGCCAAAGATGAAGACCAGGGGGCCCACACCCTTCTCACGAGGGTGGGGGCGCTCCCCCTAGGGCGCGCCCCCCTACCTCGTGGGCCCCCTGGAAGCCCCCCGACTCCAACTCCAACTCTATATAACTGCTTTCGGGGAGAAAAAAATAGGAGAGAAGAAATCATCGTGTTTTACGATACGGAGCCGCCGCCAAGCCCTAAAACCTCTCGGGAGGGCTGATCTGGAGTGCGTTCGGGGCTACGGAGAGGGGGATTCGTCGCCGTCGTCATCATCAACCATCCTCCATCACCAATTTCATGATGCTCACCATCGTGCGTGAGTAATTCCATCATAGGCTTGCTGGACGGTGATGGGTTGGATGAGATTTATCATGTAATCGAGTTAGTTCTGTTAGGGTTTGATCCCTAGTATCCACTATGTTCTGAGATTGATGTTGCTATGAATTTGCTATGCTTAATGCTTGTCACTAGGGCCCGAGTGCCATGATTTCAGATCTGAACCTATTATGTTTTCATCAATATATGAGAGTTCTTGATCCTATCTTGCAAGTCTATAGTCACCTATTATGTGTCATGATCCGTTAACCCCGAAGTGACAATAATCGGGATACTTACCAGTGATGACCGTAGTTTGAGGAGTTCATGTATTCACTATGTGCTAATGCTTTGTTCCGGTTCTCTATTAAAAGGAGGCCTTAATATCCCTTAGTTTCCATTAGGACCCCGCTGCCATGGGAGGGTAGGAGAAAAGATGTCATGCAAGTTCTTTTCCATAAGCACGTATGACTATATTCGGAATACATGCCTACATTACATTGACGAATTGGAGCTAGTTTTGTGTCGCCCTATGTTATGACTGTTACATGATGAACCGCATCCGGCATAATTATCCAACATTGATCCGATGCCTAGGAGCTTTCCATATACTGGTTTATGCTTATTTACTTTCCCGTTGCTATTGTTACAATCACTACAAAATACCAAAAACATTACTTTGCTTTCATTACTCTTTTGTTACCGTTACCATCACTATCATATTACTTTGCTACTAAACACTTTGCTGCAGATACTAAGTTTCTAGGTGTGGTTGAATTGACAACTCAGCTGCTAATACTTGAGAATATTGTTTTGCTCCCCTTGTGTCTAATCAATAAATTTGGGTTGAATACTCTACCCTCGAAAGCTGTTGTGATCCCCTATACTTGTGGGTTATCAAAGGTGTCCCGCTCGCACCGGCGGTCGGGGCATGTGGGATGTGGAAGGAGGAGGAGGATGGGGGTCGGGTGTGGATTACCTGCCTGGATAGAGGAGGCCGAGTAGCGTGAAGGAGGGTCACCGACGAGGAGGCAGCAGCGCTGCAAACAAGGAGTGAAGGTTTAAACTTGGAAAGGAAGGCGAAAAGAGGGGAAATGTGGCTTTTGGTAAGGGGGAGGGGACGGGGAGGTAGATATTTCCGCGGAAGCCGAAAATTTGGAGCTTCAGCCAAAAAACTAGCGCGCAAAGTGTCATCAGACACGGTCCCTTATTCAGAACTATGTACGATATGTGGACATCACAAATGATTCAGATAGCTTAACCCGTGTGTGATGAGTTTGAATGTCAAAAGTTTTGGTTCAAATTTCCATGGTTACAGTGGCCATCCACGTCATTGCATAATTTGGGTACAAAAAGGAGACTACAGCACACCCACACTTCTTAATCGAGCAAGTTCAGCAATTAAACAGAGCTAGCTGACCTAAACATTACCCTAACAAATTAAAGACTAGCGCTCTTAATTAAACAAAACAAAGAGTACTATTACGGCTGGTCCTCGTTGATCTCCGCCGCCTCCATGTCTAGCTCGCGCCCGATGGTCTCCTAGGGAAGGGGCTCCATGGCATCCATCGCACCATACTCGGCAAGCATCTTACCATCTGCGTCCGACATCTCTTTGGAAACGGCCGCCACGAGCTGGGCATGGGCGGACGCGATCTAGGCTTGGACGGGCTCCCTCGTCGCAAGGTATGCGGCGGAGGAACGGACGGCTGCTCGAAAGCTCTCGGCGATTGCCAGCTCTTCGACCGTGGGTTGCCGACCGTTGTCAGAGAAGCTTCGTTCGATTTGTGCGGTGACCGCCAGGAGCTGGTCGTGGGCGGCCTCGACATGGTCGTGGGCGGCCTCCATCAGGACTAAGGCCGCTGCTGCGGAACGGACAACTGCTGTGCCACTCTCGCCAGTTGCTATCCCCGAGGCAGATGTTGCTGCCGCCACCTGAGAAGCAACAGCGGCCTTTGGGCTGCCTTTGCCGCCCGGTCGCAAATTACGGCCGCGCTCATGCACCTTGTTATCACGTGCATGGCGGCTACGGACGCACTCTTGCCGGACTGGGCCACCGAAGTTGCCCTCACGATACGGGTCCACATGCCCATCTTTCACCGGCGATGATTGAACAGTGAAATGGTATTTGGGGAGTGAGCTAGTGTGCTTGAGACCCCGACTGTGCACTGTAGCCGACGCACCTTCTCGCGTAAGCCATAGGCGTACTATACACCGACGGTGCTCCAAGATATTTTGTACTACATCTCACATAGTTGCTGATAATAAACTGTGTGTGATCTACTTGATTTTTCATCTTGATTTGAATTACATAATGGGGTCACAGCGGTAATGGACGGTGTTTGAATTGCTAGACCTTTTATATGGAGTGAACATGCAACTATATGTGTGTCATAAAAGAATTGGAATTATTCAAGGTTCGTTTGAACATTTTATTCATTAAATTGGTTTTCTAGCCATTCCAGGTGAACAATTTAAATTTGAACTACATGAACATGCTCCAGTGCATATAAATTGGTTGAAAAATCAAATATGTGTCCTTGGGTGCATGCATAGGTCCCATGCAAGAAATGGGAATGAATTTCAAACACAAGGGCACCGTTGATTGCCGGCAAAACATTGAGATGCCTGGTTTTTGAATTCTAGTAAATCATAAACTAGTCTGAAATTCATGAAAGTTGGCATGCTATCATGGAGCGGCATCAACATGTCGTGGTAAAAATTTTGTCCCATTTTGGGCAGGTTTGGGTATATGCTTCTCACAAACCGGAGCTTCTCACAACAAGCATGATGGTTTTCGGTAGGGAACGTCCCACCTTTGGGGACAAAACGATATCCATTGCCTCTTGTTGTTTTGAATTTTTTTCTCGTGTCAACATAGAACAACATGAGTGTTGTGTGAATTTTTGTGATTTTTCGGGGTTCGTTTTGACATTTTTATGCATTAACTGAGTTTTCAATGTATTTTTTGTGCATAATTCAAATTTGAACTACGTGCACATGCTCTAGTGCATATAAATTGGTTGAAAAATCAAATCTGTGTCCTTGGGTCCATGCTTAGGTCCCATGCAAGAAATGGGAATGTATTTCAAACACCGGGGCACCGTTGATTGCCGGCAAAACATTGAGATGCCTGGTTTTTAAATTCTAGTAAATCAAAAACTCGTGTGAAATTCATGAAACTTGGCATGCTATCATGGAGCGGCATCAACATGTCGTGGTACATTTTTTGTCCCATTTGGGGCAGGTTTGGGTATATGCTTCTCACAAACCGGAGCTTCTCACAATAAGCATGATGGTTTTTGGTAGGGAATGTCCCACCTTTGGGGATGAAACGATATCCATTGCCTCTTATTGCTTTCAAATTTTTTTCCCGTGTCAACATAGAACAACAGGAGTGTTGTGTGAATTTTTGTGATTTTTCGACGTTCGTTTGGACATTTTTATGCATCAACTGAGTTTTCAATGCATTTTATGTGCATGATTCAAATTTGAACTATGTGCACATGCTCCAGTGCATATAAATTGGTTGAAAAATCAAATCTGTGTCCTTGGGTGCATGCTTAGGTCTCATGCAAGAAATGGGAATGAATTTCAAACACCGGGGCACCGTTGATTGCCGGCAAAACATTGAGATGTCTGGTTTTTAAATTCCAGTTAATCAAAAACTTGTCTGAAATTCATGAAACTTGGCATGCTATCTTGGAGCGGCATCAACATGCCGTGGTAAAAAATTTGTCCCATTTGGGGCAGGTTTGGGTATATGCTTCTCACAAAATGGAGCTTCTCACAACAAGCATGATGGTTTTCGGTAGGGAACATCCCACCTTTGGGTTCGAAACGATATCCATTGCCTCTTATTGCTTTCAATTTTTTTTCTCATGTCAACATAGAACAACAGGAGTGTTGTGTGATTTTTCGTGATTTTTTGGGGTTTGTTTGGACATTTTTATGCATTAACTGAGTTGTCAATGCATTGTATGTGCATAATTCAAATTTGGACTACATGCACATGTTCCAGTGTATATAAATTGGTTGAAAATTAAAATATGTGTCATTGGTTGCATGCTTATTCCATGCAAGAAATGGGAATGAATTTCAAATACCGGGGCACCGTTGATTGCCGGCAAAACATTGAGATGCTTGGTTTTTAAATTCTAGTAAATCCAAAACTCGTCTGACATTCATGAAACTTGGCGTGCTATCGTGGAGTGGCATGAACATGCCGTGGAAAAAAAATTGTCCCATTTGGGGCAGGTTTGGGTATATGCTTCTCACAAAACGGAGCTTCTCACAACAAGCATGATGGTTTTCGGTAGGGAACATCCCACCTTTGGGGACGAAATGATATCCATTGCCTCTTATTGCTTTCAAATTTTTTTCCCATTTCAACATAGAACAACAGGAGTGTTGTGTGAATTTTTGTGATTTTTTGGGGTTCGTTTGGACATTTTTATGCATTAACTGAGTTTTCAATGCATTTATGTGCATAATTCAAATTTCAACTACATGCACATGCTCCAGTGCATATAAATTGGTTGAAAAATCAAATATGTGTCCTTGGGTGCATGCTTAGGTCCCATGCAAGAAATGGGAATGGATTTCAAACACTAGGGCACCGTTGATTGCCGGCAAAACATTGAGATGCATGGTTTTTAAATTCTAGTAAATCCAAAACTCGTCTGAAATTCATCAAACTTGGCAAGCTATCATAGAGCGGCATCAACATGTCGTGGTACAAATTTTGTCCCATATGGGATAGATATGGGTATATGCTTCTCACAAACCGGAGCTTCTCACAACAAGCATGATGGTTTTCGGTAGGGAACGTCCCACCTTTGGGGACGAAACGATATCCTTTGCCTCTTATTGCTTTAATTTTTTCTCGTGTCAACATAGAACAACAGGAGTGTTGTGTGAATTTTTGTGATTTTTCAGGGTTCGTTTGGACATTTTTATGCATTGACTAAGTTTTCAATGCATTTATGTGCATAATTCAAATTTGAACTACATGCACATGCTCCAGTCATATAAATTGGTTGAAAAAACAAATATGTGTCCTTGAGTGCATGTTTAGGTCCCATGCAAGAAATGGGAATGAATTTCAAACACCAGGGCACCGTTGATTGCCGGAAAAATATTGAGATGCCAGGTTTTTAAGTTCTAGTAAATCCAAAATTCTATTAACCATTCACGTGACGCCACGTGTATTGGTTTTAATGGCTGTAGGAGGTGCCGTGCGGACAACTGCTTGACCTTGACTGGACGGGAGGCGTGCGAGCGTCGTGCGGTGCGCAGGATGACCAAGAGGCGTGCAAGCTGTCCTCGAGTGCGTAGGCTCATCGAGAAGCATGCGAGCTGTATGCTGCGCAAGCTCATTGGGAAGTGAGCCCTTTGACTTCCATGGCTGCCCTCCTTGCTTGCGTCCTCTCCTTTAATGGCGCCCAAGCCGCAGTTTAATTCGCTTTTTAAATATAAATCACTCATCGCAAACATTTTAGTTAGAACACCTGTATGCAAACCGACAGCTTCCCCAGGAAGCCAAGAGAAAATGTGCCGAGCAGGATTTCTGCAGCTCTTGATCGCAAACGTTTTAGATAAAACACCCGTATGCAAAGTGAGACCAGCGCAGTATTTGTGCATCCCTTCAACGCAAATGATTGTTTTGGATGACCTGTGTGCAACCACGTACAAACAATTTGGTAAGATTTGTCAATCCTTGTAACACTACGCTTTGTCAAAAGATGAAGCTAAAAATCACTAGCAATATCTAATTTTTGCAACTAAAATTCAGTAATTAAGCATAGATTTCATTCATAGATTAAGCAGTCATTCTTAATTTATACAAACAGTTTAACTCAACAGCTGAACCGATCAAACTTTTCCCCAATTTTTGCCAACCACGTACTGATTTTAAGTACGTTGTACAGTTCCACCACATCTGTAGTCAGATGAACTGAACAAAATAGCCCCTAAATACTACTACTACTGTGGAGGGGCTTTGTACTACTTCCGGTTGCCTCTCCTCTTCCGAGCACACTCAGTAAGAGGCGGAGGAGGAGGACCCTACCGACGAACTGGGCAACCGCAATGCAGTGCATGCCGCTAATGCAGCTTCAGCGACGCTCACCTCGAACGCCCCGTGCCGCTCCTGACGACCCCTCTCGAAGTGGTGGTTCTCCTCGTAGATCTCCTAATTCCTCGCCTCTGCGGTGGAGTGTGTCGCAGCCACTGCGGCGGTAAGGCTCTTTGTTACGAGAAAGTTATTTGTCCCTAGGCAATCGATAACTAGACCGGTAATCATTATTGCAATTTTATATGAGGGAGAGGCATAAGCTAACATACTTTCTCTACTTGGATCATATGCACTTATGATTGGAACTCTAGCAAGCATCCGCAACTACTAAAGATCATTAAGGTAAAACCCAACCATAGCATTAAAGCATCAAGTCCTCTTTATCTCATACGCAACAACCCCCTTACTCGGGTTTGTGTTTCAGTCACTCACGCAACCCACTATAAGCGAATCATGTACGTATTGCAACACCCTACAGCGGGAATCCCTCACGCTTGCGCGACACGGAGAGCACCATCGGACAGCACCAACAATAAAACATGCAACTCAAACCAATCACGATCATCAAATAATCCATAGGACAAAACGGATCTACTCAAACATCATAGGATAGCCATACATCGTTGGGAAATAATATACAGCGTTGAGCACCATGTTTAAGTAGAGATTACAGAGGGTAAGAGAGAGGTTACACCGCTACATAGAGGGGGGAAGAGTTGGTGATGATGGCGATGAAGTTGTTGGTGAAGATTGCGGTGATGATGATGGCCCCCGGTGGCACTCCGGCGCCACCGGAAGCGAGGGGGAGAGAGCCCCCTCCTTCTTCTTCTTCCTTAACCTCCTCCCTAGATGGGAGAAGGGTTTCTCCTCTGGTCCATGGCCTCCATGGCGTGGGAGGGACAAGAGCCCCTCCAAGATTGGATTTGTCTCTCTGTCTCTCTCTGTTTCTGCGTTCCCAGATTCTTTCCTTTCACCGTTTCTTATATTCTCGGAGATCCGTAACTCCGATTGGGATGCAATTTTAACACGATCTTTATCTGGATATTAGCTTTCTTGCGGCGGAAGAAGGGCATCAACCTCCTTACAGGGTGGCCACGAGGGTCAGGGGCGCGCCCCCCTGCCTCGTGGGCCCCTCGAGCATCGTCTCGCGTGGATTTTTCTTCCCAAAAATCATATATATTCCAAAAAATCTCCGCCAGTTTTTATTCTGTTTGGACTCCGTTTGATATGGATATTCTGCGAAACAAAAAACATACAACAAATAGGAACTGGCACTGGGCACTGGATCAATATGTTAGTCCCAAAAATAGTATAAAAAGTTGCCAAAAGTATATGAAAGTTGTAGAATATTGGCATGGAACAATCAAAAATTATAGATACGACGGAGACGTATCAGCATCCCCAAGCTTAATTCCTGCTCATCCTCGAGTAGGTAAATGATAAAAAAGATAATTTTTGATGTGGAATGCTACCTAGCATACTCTTGATCACATATCTAATCATGGCATGAATATTAAGACACGAGTGATTCAAAGCAATAGTCTATCATTTGACATAAAAACAATAATACTTCAAGCCTACTAATAAAGCAATCATGTCTTTTCAAAATAACATGGCCAAAGAAAGTTATCCCTGCAAAATCATATAGTCTGGCTATGCTCCATCTTCACCACACAAAATATTCACATCATGCACAACCCCGATGACAAGCCAAGCAATTGTTTCATATTTTTGATGTTCTCAAACCTTTTCAACTTTCACGCAATACAAGAGCATGAGCCATGGACATAGCACTATAGGTGGAATAGAATGGTGGTTGTGGAGAAGACAAAAAGGAGAAGATAGTCTCAGATCAACTAGGCGTATCAACGGGCTATGGAGATGCCCATCAATAGATATCAATGTGAGTGAGTAGGGATTGCCATGCAACGGATGCACTAAGAGCTATAAGTGTATGAAGGCTCAGACTGAAAACTAAGTGGGTGTGCATCCAACTTATTTGCTCATGAATACCTCGGGCATTTGAGGAAGCCCATCATCGGAATATACAAGCCAAGTTCTATAATGAAAATTCCCACTAGTATATGAAAGTGATAACTCAAGAGACTCTCTATATGAAGAAAATGGTGCTACTTTGAAGCACAAGTGTGGTAAAAGGATAGTAACATTCCCCCTTCTCTCTTTTTCTCTCTTTTTTTGTTTTCTTTATTTTTTATTTTTATTTTTTTGGTGGGCTTCTTTGGCCTCTTTTTCTTACTCAATGGGGCAATGCTCTAATAATGATGATCATCACACTTTTATTTACTTACAACTCAATATTACAACTCGATATCTAGAACAAAGATATGACTCTATATGAATGCCCCGGCGGTGTACCGGGATGTGCAACGATCTAGCGTACCAATGACATTAAAAAATGGACAAGCCATGAAAACATCATGCTAGCTATCTTACGATCATGCAAAGCAATATGACAATGAATGCTCAAGTCATGTATATGATGATGATGGAAGTTGCATGGCAATATATCTCGGAATGGCTATGGAAATGCCATGATAGGTAGGTATGGTGGCTGTTTTGAGGAAGGTATATTTTAAGGTACTGGCGAAAGTTGCGCGATACTAGAGAGGCTAGCAATGGTGGAAGGGTGAGAGTGCGTATAATCCATGGACTCAACATTAGTCATAAATAACTCACATACTTATTGCAAAAATCTATTAGTCATCGAAACAAAGTACTACGCGCATGCTCCTAGGGGGATAGATTTGTAGGAAAAGACCATCGCTCGTCCCCGACCGCCACTCATAAGGAAGACAATCAATAAATAAATCATGCTCCGACTTCATCACATAACGGTTCACCATACGTGCATGCTACGGGAATCGCAAACCTCAACACGAGTATTTCTACTAATCCACAACTACCCACTAGCATGACTCTAATATCACCATCTTTATATCGCAAAACTATTGCAAGGAATCAAACATATCATATTCAGTGATCTACAAGTCTTGTGTAGGATTTTATGACTAACCATGTGAATGACCAGTTCCTGTCATCTCTCTAAATAGATATAAGTGAAGCCAGAGAGTTTTGTTCTTTCCACAAAAGATATGCCCATGCTCTAACAAATATAAGTGAAGCAAAAGAGCATTCTACAAATGGCGGTTGTATATGTAAAGAGAAACGGGCAAACCAAGCTTCAAATGATATAAGTGAAGCACATGAAGCATTCTATAAAGCCATACTCAAAAGATATAAGTGAAGTGCATAGAGAAATCTATAAATCAACCAAGGACTATCTCATACCAGCATGGTGCATAAAATAAAAATGAAAACTAAATGCAAAAGACGCTCCATGATTGCACATATCGCATGAACGAAATGAATCCGAAAACATACTGATACTTGTTGAAGAAAGAGGGGATGCCTTCCGGGGTATCGCCAAGCTTAGATGCTTGAGTCTCCTTGAATATTTACTTGGGGTGCATCGGGCATCCCCAAGCTTGAGATCTTTCCTCTCTTCCTTCTTCTCACATCGAGACCTTCTCGATCATCGAACACTTCATCCACACAGAACTTCAACAGAAAACTCGGTAAGATCCGTTAGTATAATAAAGCAAATTACTACTCTAAGTACTATTGCAAACCAATTCATATTTTGTTTTTGCATTGTGTCTACTTTAGTATAACTTTTTCATGGCTTAATCCACTGATATGAATCGATAGTTTCATCAAAACAAGCAAACTATGCATCAAAAACGGAATCTGTCTAAAACAGAACAGTCTGTAATAATCTGAACATTAACCATACTTCTGATAGTTGAAAAATTATGCCAAAATTAGGAAAAATAAACAATTTGTATAGAAAGACAATGCAAAAAGAATCAGAACCATTTGACGTTCCAGATAAAAATGTAAAATCGCGCACTACAGCCAAAGTTTCTGTCCTGCACCGTACAAACCATCAAGCAAATGTAAACATCCTAAAGGCAAACCTTGCCACATTATTTTTATAATACAATGGAATTGTACAAGGAGATAATTATTTGTATTGAAAAGTTTCTGTAATCAAGATTCACAAAGTTGCCGTGAGCATGAACAAAGTTCAAGGAGCTCTCCCACTTCAACAATGCTTGTCTCGCTCACTTTCACTTTCCTTTTTGAAAAAGTTTAGGGTTCCCCTCTTTATTTTTGTTGTTTTTAAACTATATGAAAGCTCTCAACAGAAGTAAATGACTCTCTAAAACTTCCGGGTTGTCTCCGTGGCAGCGCTTTCTTTAAAGCCATTAAGCTAGGCATATAGTGCTCAAGTAATGGATCCACCCGGATCCCAAGGTATGTCAAAGCCAATTTTAATTAACAATGATTTGTAATTTAGTAGTGAGCACAAAGTAACATATATCATGCAACAACGAAGTATAACTCTCTTCCTATGCATCGGCATGTCATAAAAGAACAATTCATGCACACAAAGTAAAGGCCAATGCATAGTATAAACAGTTTCTTGCAATTTTATCATGTGGGAAACATAGAGAGGTGGAGATATAGTTCCTCTCTCATAATAATTGCAAGTAGGAGCAGAGAGCACATGCATATTATATTCATCAAAATCATCATGTGCAATGCTATAAGGCAACCCATCAATATAATCCTTCATAAGGGTAAACTTCTCCGATATAGTGTAGTT